>NW_010421655.1:167222-175008 GCF_000710305.1 Buceros rhinoceros silvestris | reverse complement strand
GGTTTACAGCAACGCTGTTCAGCTTTTGTTCAAAATTCAATTCCAGCCTTTGTTTTGAAGAAGCTAAAAGGAGTTTATGCCCCTGTAATTCTCAGATACAGGCACAAAAGGATCTCTGCTATGTAATCACGTGGAGGCAATGCTCTCTGAGTTTTGCCATAGCCCCCACACACCTTTTGCACAAGTGGCTGCCTGAACGATGAAGGAGACAGCAAAGACTGTCTTGAGATTCCAGTATGAAAAGCAGGTTCCAGCTATATCAGAAGCAGCTCTCAAGTTGCTTTAAAATATTAAGTGCAATATTAACACTTCTATCAGGATGGAAAAACCTCTCCTCTTATCAGCTGCAAATACATCCCCAACCAAATTGCCATGGAGCCAACAGGACTGGAGCCAAGAGGTAGCAATAAGGAAAAACAGGCCAGATGCAGTACGAGCCAGTCATCCTCTCTGGTTATATGCTGTCCCTTATCCCTTCCTACCACCTTCTTGGTTTTTCTCTTGTTCTTTTCTTATTTAAAGCTTCTCCTGTTGGCTCGTGCAATACTGGACAGTTTCAAAGTAGGATAAGCAGAACTAGCAGGGAAATGCTTTGGCAGCCAGGGCGGATCTTGCAAGACACAAGTATGTGCACATTCACGCCTGCAAAGTTTCCACCCTCTTCAGGTTCCTTCAAGCTGCCACCGCCGCCAGATCACCCCCAAAGCTGGGTACTGGTGATCCCACTGCCCTTCTTGGCAGCAGCAACCAGCCGGGTTCAGCCAGTGGCCTCCACAAGGGGATTGCCCCATGGACCTCCCAGGGCAGGTGTTGCACAACTACCCCTATAGCTCTACAAACCCTGCGAGAAGTATTCACCAGGTATTTTATCTTATCAAAACCCTGGGGCTCCATTTGTCCTGGGAGCTTCTTTTGTGCTTGTTTCCACATTAGAGAAATCAGGCCCAGGAGCATCTCCTGACATAACCAGGTCCAAAGGGCCTTTGACCTTGTCCCTCACATTAGACCTCCTAAAAGTTAGTGATTCTGACAGAAAAGCTTTAAATAACACGTTTTATTCAGAGGAGCCAGAGGGAAACCAGGAGGCTTGCGTTTCAGAAGACTTCTCAGCATGCAAATGAGAAAGATGCCTCAGTTAGTAAACATTTACCTGCCTCGGCTCTTCGAGGGGAGTGTAAATTAATCCAAGACATCTAATGAATAATGTTTAGAACAGAACCAGGCTACGTGTTTACAATGCCCCGAACAGCACACTGTTAGAATAACTTCTGCAGAAGACTTGTCCACACGGTCACTAGTGTTCCTGTTATAAAAGTGTTTCCTTAAACGGAAAAGAGGGACCGAGGCAGAGAAGTTATTTGCAGGAGTAACACGCTGATAGACCACGATACTGCTGCACAGCAAATATTGTCATCACTGTGGCTTCAACACTAATGTTATTGAAGTATGGGCAGGACTGGAGATAACAAAGTAAAACCAGTTCTTCGCTTTGAGTGTGGTATTAAAAGTAACAAGCTGATTCTTCTGATAGTGGAGGATGTAGCATTACTCCTTCTCTTCTTTTTTAACCAGCACAAAACAGAGAAAACACTTGTCATTACATCCTGAATGATTTCAGAGCCTCAAACATGATGATTTTCACACAGGATTTCTTGAGCTGGTTGTTTGTGTCTCAGAAGAAGTAGGCTTCTAAAATGCCTGTGTGGGCACCGAACGACAACATGTTTAGAACATCTCCCCAAAACTCCAGTTTCTCTGGAGTGCATTGAGCACCCAGGGCCCCTGAGTGCCTCTGGTTTTTTGGTGAAGAAAAACATTCCCCGAGCATTAGCACAGGCTCCTGAACTGGGTGACTGATGATTTACTTCTCTTCCCAGTTTACCCAGAACCCGAACCCCCAGTTTTCTGACTCATATCAGATCACATTCTCAAAACAAGTCAAGAGCAAACTCTTCTACTAAAGCAAATCTGCCCCCAAGAGCTTTAATAAAGCAATGCCGGTTTACGTCGATTCTAATTGTGGGCTCAAGGGTCTCATTTCATTCATATTTGGATTTGTCAAACATCTGTCTAAACAGCAAAACAACTAAATCCTCGTATCAAACTTAGCCCAGGATAAAGAGACTGAATTTTTCTTGAGGTCTAGGCATTTACTGCATTTAAAATGTTTTTAAAATAAATGATAGCTAAGAAATGTTTCAAGAGTCAGCCGAGTTTCTGGGAAGAGCAGTTAAACAATGGCTCTGATGAGATTTGAAGCCTACGTAATTAAGTTTTGCACACATGAGCCTGCGGTTAATTTTTTACGCATCGCAATGTTTCTGTGGAGTACTTCCTTTTTTTATTGGAGAGCTGTGACCGTTTAGCTGCGCTCTTTTCTATTCACGCCTAATAAAATATACTGCAGCTATGAAAATCAGTTGACACATGGCCCTGTCACGGCACTGGTTCTGAAGAAGTTCTGCCTTTGCTGTACCGGTTGTATTGCTCTCCAGACCCATTTACACCACCCTGCTCATTAGGGCAGGTATGACCATAACCAAAGGGCATCTCAACTCAAGAAACCAAAATCTTTCCAAATCAAGTCACGCACAACCTGTGTTTCTCTGAAAGAATTTGCCAAGTCACCTGCTTTCTAGGTTCCTGTTATGGATTCGAAGAAACAGTTCAGGTATTCCCACATGGTTTAGCTCAGGGGAAAAAAAAACAAAACAAAACCAACAAAGTCTACAGGGACCAATAATAAAATAATAGGCAAAAATGGAAGTGATATTGGTCCACGCTTGCAATTTCCTCTTGGCAGTCTCGGAGTTCTGCCTCTTGTTGTGCAGAAACACAGAAAAATCCATGATGTGTGCTTGAAGCCAAGATGGTAAATGTTCCTAATGATAAAAGCACAAGCTAGAGGCTCTTACAACCCAGGCTAACCAACCGACGACGACTGCAAAACGAGTCTCTGCCGTGCAGTCTGGGCTGAAAGCGAACCAGTGCAAGAACTTAACGTAAACAGGTTTGTATTACGTGTGTGGGTATCAAAGCAAACATGGGCAGAGAGAAGCCGTGATGATCATTCATGGATGTAGTTAAACACATATCGCATTCTTAAACCAAAATAGCACATCTTCAAAAGGGACAGCTCAGGCTAAAAATATTGATTTTTACCTAAAAAACAGTGCCGATGTATTTCCTCCTGCACTCTTGGAGCCCATGGAGTATTTCTTAAGAGTACCTCAAAGATAAACCACAAAGGACAAACAGTATTTGTGCTCCCTCTAGTCTTATAAAGACACCTTGAAAAGTTTTATATTTACCGTTAACAAATATTTCCCTCCGTTAGCGGTTTTAATATTCAGATGAAAGTCTTGGGCACAAGCCAAACCACCCACAGCATAAATCCTCAAAGGTGTGTGGGCACTCACACAGGGGTTTAGATTAGATCATCAAAACACACAAGAACTTTAGAGTCTCAGAGAGGAATCTGCAAGATGAGCTTCAGCGTGGGGAGGGAGTCTTCCTCGGTTCTCCCCAGAAGAGAGGCAGGCAGCTCAGCTCAGCTAAACCTCAGTGTCTCCCTCGGATGCCTTAAGTCTTTCAGGGGTTTTGGTATCTGCACTGCTATCAAGTCGAAGAAGCTTAGGGCCACTTTTAGATGCTCATACCCTCCAAAAAAGATGGGGAAGTGCCTTAAAAGATTGTTAAATATCTCTGGTTAGTGCCTCCCTGCCACTAATGCCAATGGTTTCACTCCTCTCCTAGTCTGTGCGTGCACCAGACTTTCTTTTCAGTCCTTTTTAGAGCGGCACCTTCATAGTATGACCTGCAAAAATAAATACCTGGGGCTGCAAGTCGACACCAGGTTTCTTATACTTGAAACAATTTAAAGTGAAATAAAAGCTTAATTAAGTTATGAATGAGAGGTCTAGGTAAGCAGCTTTGCGCTTCTAGAACAAGCCTCACTAACGACAAACCTCTCTTTACTTACAGAACTACTTTCAGCCTCAGCCAAAAAAAGACTCTACAGCAAAAAAGGCAGTGAGTGATACTTTGACCTCACCACGTAGAAATCATTATGCAAAGAGGGAATCCAGGCAGAGGGGGAATACTTTTTAGCCTGCCTGTTTTCAACACAGATGTTTGGTGAATTGCTCAGGTTTCTCATACTGGTATTTCTGGTAGCATCTATTTTAACAGCTGGAGGAAATCTGAAAGCTAAAATTTCAGAATTTCAGAGAGGAACAGATCACAATTGATTTTGGCTGCCTGGGCGTTGACATAAATCACAGAACACCAGGTTGGAAGGGACCTCAAGCATCATCCAGTCCGACCTTTTCTGGCCCAGCCCCCAGTGTCCAATGCTGGGGACTCCACTGCCTCCTTTGGGAGTTTATTCCAGTGGCTGATTGTCCTGTTATGAAAAATTTTCCTCTTGTGTCCAACTGGAATGTCCTCAGGAGTAACTTGTACCTGTCCTTCCTCTTTTTTTCCGTGGGACTCATTGTAAGAAGGGAGTCTCCATCTTCTTTGTATCCACCCTTTAAACACACGTGGTGTTTTATGAAGATGAGAATTCAGCTCTGATTCGGTGGCAGGACAGCTCACAGATTGCAGGGCAGGGCCAGAGCTCTGGCAGAAGCTGCATCACTGATCTGCCACTTCCTGAAGCCAGGGCTGCTTGGCTTATCAAAGAAATCCACAGCATGGTGGTTTAGATCCTTTGGATCCTTCAGATTTAGAGCCTTTGGGCTCCTAAAGACGTGATGTAATGTGAAACGACTCTGCACAAAGCAACTTTCCAGTTTCCATGCTTTGTATTGGAAACCTGATCATGACTGTGGGACTGAAAATTGCCCTGAATTTAGCTGCTGTCCTCCTAAGTCAACAGCTTGGATGGTTTTTGTCCCAAGGATAGTTTTTCTTTCATGATGAAAACACTTCCCCAGCATCAGCAAACATGTTCCTTCTCCTCAGCCGTCGAACTGACGGTGCCTTCCTGGTTAGGTCCCATTATTGCAGATCAATTATTTAATCCAATCTGATGTTGTGCCCAGTGACTCTTTACTAGCAGGGGCTGCTTTCATGTCTCTCTTTAGGTGGTCTAACACTGCCAGAGAACCTGCAGTTTGCAAATACTGATTACATACGTGGTGACACGCGATTTTGAAACAGGGCAGGCTCCCCTCAGCTCCCTGTTGAATGCCAGTCACCATGGTGTGCTGTGGAGTTTGTCTGTCCACTTGACATTGCACCGCTGCGTCACACAGGTTGGTAGTTCAGCTCAGCAAAAATCTACTCAAGTTGTTGACGATACAGGATTTTGCACCATTTACTCTGCCTGGCAGTATTTTCTATTTACCCTCCGTATTTGCTAATGACTCCGGGAGGGTTGAGAATGAAGATGTTTATCACGATGATTGATGTCAATGAAAAAGAAAGTATATTTTAGTCACCTGCTAAGAAACCGTTCACGCTCGGGAAGTGGGTGAATGTTTTCTTTCAAGGCTACCCCGAGGAAAAGAGCAATAGTTTAAAGCTTCACTGCTCCAATTGTTCTGCCATTCCTACAACTCGTAACTGCTGCAGTTGAAAACTGTCATCTGGAAATTTTTCATATAAAAACTGAGATTGTGTCAAGAACTAGATTTGGATAAAAACTACTATTTTAGCTTTTTTTTTTCCCCATGGGACATATTAAATAAACTTTCTAGGTTTGGTAGGTCTCAAGGTTTTCAAGACTTTTCATTCTATTTTCTGCTTCTGTGACTTTAAGCATTTGAGTGAACAGAACTGATTTCCTCACCCCCATCTTCTGAAACGTCAGAGTTCAGCAAGACTGAAAAGATGGAGTAACAAAAGGAGAAAGAAATTACAGAAACCCAGCCAACAGTCCGAGTTTTAAAACGTTGATCCCATAGCTGAGGAGGGTAAACGTTTTAAACAAAGAAAAAAAGAGTAAAAAATAAAAAACCTTAGTCATATAATTTGTCTCAACAACAAAAAAGGGGGAATATAAAAATTTCCTGAATAATATAGTCCAATACAAATTTTTTTAAAAAGGCAGAAAGCGTTCTGTTTTGAAACCTGAATATGAGAAACTTAATAAGCACATAGCATTTATTTTACGATATTTTCTCCATCAAGTCTTAACGTTTAACTACAGAATTAGAACTTGTCCATGCCCACCTCACAGTCATGCTGTTAAAGTATTCGGGTTTGTGACACTCCAATAAAATAAGGATTTATGGTTTCCTGTCTGTTATTCAGGGGAAACATAATGACAGAAACAGGTTTGGGTGAATTAGGACTGCAGAATACATCTTAAAATTAGAAGAGCGATGTATTTTGACTCAGTTTTCAATAGGACTGATATTAATGTGCTTCCTTCTTAGGGAGCTGTTTATGCCTAAGATTTCTTCAGACAACCTGGCACATCGATACCACCCTATTGACAGCTGTTTCTTCATAAACAAGGATAGGTGTATGCTCAAGCACTTCATTATTTGCCTCGTACTCCAACTCCTTTACCAAACTGTGACTCAGCCCACGGCAGGAGAATTGGAACTAGATGATTTTTAAGGTCCCTTCCAACCTAACCCATTCTATGGCTCGCCCCTGTACCTTCAGTGATATGTACAACTCTAGGTAGAGCAAATTCACTTTACTTCTGTGATTGTAGTCTCCAGTTCTGAGAGGTATTACCCACATCACACATTACTACTTTGTTTCTGGTAACGTCAATAACACGAGGAAGAGTTTTCAGGTGACAGAAATAGCTTTTATCTGTAATCGCTTATGAAGACCGTGCAGTTCAACTATTGACTCCGTAACTATATTAGCTAAATATAATAGCAGGCTGCTGGAAAACCAGACTTCCTAAACGTACAATGGAAAACACTGTCTCAGAGAATCTGAGGATCTCACTGCATTTACTGCGGACAGCTGGTCCCATCTAGGAAGCGAAAAGCTGAAGGGCTTTGCCTGGATAAAATCTGGTTTACAAAAAGCTGCCTTTGTAACAAAGAGAGCACCTGTGACAGATTCACATTCCATCACAGAGATGATGGAGAGCATGCAGGAAGACCTCTCTGAAGGATTTGAAGACGACAGCCTTTGCCTCTTTTCCCAGAGTGAATGGTCTCAAGTAAGGAGGATCCAGCTTTAGCTAGAAAATCTGTCACCTTGGACAAACACGCACGATTTGCTCCGCCTGGGAAAGAGAAGCATCTCCTTGGGAGGAGATGGGGCCACCCCCCACTGGTAAGGCTGAGACTGAAGCTGGGGGGCACTGACTGGGCCAGTCTGATGCTAGGAGGATACAAATGAAGAGAAGAAACGAGAGATCTGTGGGAGCAGGAACGAAGGGAAGAAACAGACAAGACCAGAGAGCAGGGATCACCCTGTGCTGCAGCCGGGTAGCCACAACACAGCCATGGATGGAAAAGAAACAAAGGGAGAAGGTCTTGCTCAGCAGCGTTCTAGTCAAAAGCAGAAACGAAACCAAACAAATACAAATCCCCCAACCATCTCCTGCTGGGAGTTGTTTGTTTTTTTTTTCTCCAGCTGATTTAACAGATAGTATCAGCTAAAATTCATTTGACACTCAGCTAAAACTGGAAATTAACTTGCACTGGGCTGCTCTAAGGTTGGTGTGAGGTAGAAATGAGATGTTCACGTTAACAACCCTGAGACAGACACCAGCCCTAGCCTCTCATGAGCTGGAGCACTGGACGTCTACCCACTGATCCCTAGTACCGGTGCTTCTCACCTGCTTTCCAGCAGGGATTACCGC
>NW_010421655.1:165955-167104 GCF_000710305.1 Buceros rhinoceros silvestris | reverse complement strand
GGAATTACTGCAGATTTAAGGACAGCGAACTGTTTCTCCTTGCCTTGAGGTTTTTGCTATGTTAACGTTTCACAGACGTTTCTTTCCCAAGAAGTAAAAACTTTTAGCTAAAAACGCTGCTCTCTTGGGGTAGATACTGTTGGCAATACCAAAAACCTTAATAAGACTTCTAGATTAACAATATTTTTGAAGAATTAATCAGATGAGTGATATCTTCATTTAATAACTTGTTAGCCACTCCTGCTTGTGAGAGGACATTATTTCCCTCTTTCTCATTTTATTTTCGGGAAGATCGGCAGCGCAAGGACGTTCCCTTAGGATCACAAAGCAAACTTGGAAGCTAGAGATGCAGAAGGAATATTTGTTAAAAAGGATGTAATTGCAAGTGCCAGTTTTTCTATAAAAAGGAAGCGGAGAAGCATGCTATGAATGTTCATTTGCAAAGTCTCAAGCTGTGACTGCGTAGCTGTGAATCTCATTCCGCTATTGTCAAAGCACCGCATCGGTAATTGGCAAGAATGGATGGCCAGCCACACACAAAGTCACCAAAGTTACAAGATCAGCAGCAGCTAAATATACTTGCTGCTTCTGCAAAGTGTATAATCTACTTTTACTCTTTCTCCTCTGAGAGCTGTGCGATAGGTGAAGAAGTACGAAGGTGGGGAATAAAGCAAAAGTGCAATCCCCGACTCAAAGCTGGAACCCAAACCCTCCGTTTTGACCTTCTTCCTGCTATTCAGCAGACCGCAGCGCTGCACGAGGGGCCGAAGCGACAGCATCCCGCCAGCGCTCCTCGGCACGTTACTCAGCAAACCCTCCTGGGACCGCCACACGCCCGGCTCTATTAAATCACGCCGTCACATCTGCAAGCGCCGCTCCCCGGGGGAAGGGCATCGCCAGCTGGGAGAGGGAGTGGGCAAGGAAGTTCTTAATAACATCACACGGCGCGGCGTGATGTAATGTGACATGACACGCAATGTGAGGGACTGGAACTTGATACAACAGCAGCTATTTAAGGGGGTTTCACTGGGGTTCACCTCAGCGGTGACCCAGATTGCAAAATGTCTGCTATAAAGTCTTGTAATGTAGGAAAGATGCCGTGAGTAAAAAGATTGTACTTTTTTTTTTTTTTGCAACTGCTGTGAATCA
>NW_010421655.1:154667-165936 GCF_000710305.1 Buceros rhinoceros silvestris | reverse complement strand
AAATGCGGTGATTAAAAAGATTGTCCTTTTTTTTTTTTTGCAACTGCTGTGAATCATTTGACATTTAGGCAAAAGTATAATAAAAATAATAAATAATAATTTAGGCAGAGCCTGCTGGTTCCTTTAATAGATGCAGCACTTGAGCTGCTGGCATCTCCTGAGCATTTCTGAAATGTTATCAGAAAACACAGGTAAAAGAAGATCCCATTGGTAGCTCTGAATGTCCTCCAATGATTCTCTATCCAGATAATTTGCTTAGACTCATCACCTTTACTATCATAAATCAAACCTTGATGCGATTTTAAGTCCCTTAGCTACCCACACAGAAAAGATATTGTATTAGACTGTTTTCTTCGCGTTTTATCCCTTCCTGTTCAAAGAAGTTTTGTAGAAATCACAGTAAGTTTTGAAATTATAGGGAATTTGGAAGTGGTTTGTTGGCTTTGGTTTGCTTTTTTTTTTTTTTTTGGTCAGCTATTGCAATGGTTCTGTCTTGCCCTTTATTTTAGTGAAGTGTCTAAAGGAAAATGTTTCTGATTTGGGAGGGGCAGGGGGAAGGATCTATTTTTGCAGTGACTGAAAACTGAGAGGCTTAAGATACACAAAGTTGGTTTCTCTGTTACAAAATGAGAAATCTTTGAATTTAATTTCTAGTTGTTTTACACGGAATTAACTAAGAGAGTAATTTGGGTGTGGACTGCGAAGGAGGAAACCGCTGGTGGTAGCACCACAACTGGGTGAGAAGGCAGGCACCGCAGGGGAGCGATGCAGGCCGTTTGAAGGGCTCCCAGGTGGCCCTGCTCAAACACAGGCTCGTCTAGCCAGCGTAGAGCAGCCATCCCTCATTCCTCCTCTCCAAAACTTTGTTTATATTGTTAGTGACCTCCTGGCAGCATCACCTACATCAACATCTCAGTCGCTAGTTCATCACTGTCTTCTCCTCCCCACCAACCAACTGTTCTTCCCCAAAGCCTTTCTGCTGCTTTCTGATTTAGTTTTCCAGTAAACATCCCCTCCCTTGTCACACTGATCCATTCGGAGACAAAACCCCCGAAGAGTTAAACAGCAGTTACTGAGCAGGTGAAGGCACACTGGATCCACACCTAAAGCAGCACAGTCGTAAAATACTTCTGTCCCAGATCCACAAGCACCGCACAGTCTATTTTGAACACTCTCCTGAGAATTTCATACACTTTAAGAGGGCAGGGTAAGGTTAGGTCGGGACTTTTGCAGATCACGGTGAGCAGCAGCTCACAGACAGAACCTGACGGACAGAAAAGGCTGCATCTCTTCAGCACTGATATCTGGACGCTGCAGAGTACATCTCTTTTTGAAAAAAGTATTGGTAAGGGAAAGTCTAGCAGCATTCGGAAGGAGCAGAGGCAAACATATTGGGGGGTTTCACTGAATCTCTTTGCTTATTGTTCCTGTGCAGTTGTCTGTGCTGTTCGGAGCTCTGTTTTGGAGCTGCACAGGGCAAGACAAGGCAGAGGAGCTGACACAGGGGCAAGCAGGCTGGCACACCACATAGCAGCAACGCATCATCTCTATCAACAGCTCATCCCCCTGGACCAGCCCCTTTTCTCAGCAGAGCCCAACGGTGGTGCTCCACTGCACACATCTCAGGGGTTAACCAGCTTGGGTTGGCTAACCTCGGACACCCACCTCCATCAAAGCCCACAGCAAAACTACCACACGCCTTCCCCTGCATCACCCTGTGAGAGATAGCAAAGGGCAAGGAGGCCAATCCATCCCTTTAACCCAATTTACGCTTCTTTTCCCTTTAGTAAGTACACGTGCCTGCTGTTAATGTTTCCTTGGTCATCTATCTCTTCATATTTTTCTGACGGAACTTTGTCTCTTTTTTTTCCCTTTAAGGCACAAAACAATGATACTACTGGAGTGGGTTTGATTTCTCTTTCCAAAAAGTGAAGCATCCTGCAGAGAATATATGCAGCTGGACGTGTATGTCTTTAACTCCCCCTCCGCACGCAGCGACCATTTCTCCTGGGAACTGAAACACTTTCCCCATGCGTTGGGTGACAGAACGCATTAGTATATTCCTCACATAAAAACGCCACACACCCCTGTGTCTGAAGCATAATTAGGAAGAAACACTCTAATATGAGCTCTAGAAAGCTGGACTCAGATGAGTGAGCATTAATCGTTCTTAAGGAAAGGACTGAGAGGAGATTTGGCTTCTGTGTTGTGTTCTAGCAGAGATGTAGCAAGCAGCTTGTATTTGCTTGGGAAGTTTGGCGTGCTCCATTCCATTGGAACTGACTTGATAGAAACACTCATGTATCCTACATAAACACCACGGAAATCTGTCTTTGATGAAAGCAAGGCTGCATGTGCACATGCACAGGAAAGAAAGGATGAAAGCAGAGGCAGGACTGCTCCGGTAGTTACAATCAGGCAGCCGGTGGACCTTGACACAGATCACCTGCTCCCCAGAAGCCATCTTCACCCCCTAAATTCCCCAATCCCATGAAATTGAGCATGTCTTAGAGCTGGGGATGCACATGCCACTTGAGAAGCAGATGCCTTGTGGTCCCATACCATGTAACAACCACGTCTTTTCACAGTTCAGAGGTAAAGGAAGAGGAGGGTGGGTGTTCCTTGGTTATTGCTTTCTCACCTTTGGATCAGCCGAGAGCTGCCTTCCCAGTGCCTCTAATTGCGATGAAATTCTAACTGCATTAGGCTCTTGGGTCTAATCCTGCAAACGGCTCTTAAAGAGCTGCCCACCTCAGCTGCAGAGAGCCCTGCTGGAAACCGGGCTGCCAGCGTTACCGGCCCGGGGAGCTGGGCTCGGAGCAGCTGAGCAGATGCAGGAAATTGCTTGTGCCCGGCACCTCGCATTTATAAAGCTTGACCTGCCCCAGCTCAGCGTCCTGTGTGAAGCGATGAGACTTGTGAAGGCTGTTAAATCTCTCTTCAAGGAATAGCCCTAATATCAGTCCTCCCAGCTCCGCAATAACCCGATGTGAAAGACTTAGTAGCTTAATAGCTTGCTTATGAGTCAGCCTGGGCTCCTGTGCCCTGCACTGGTGCCTTCGAGCTGCTGTCCTACAAAATAGTCTTCCTGCAGTTTTCGTTTCCTGCCCATCACAGAGGCTGCAAAACACACAGCAGTGAGAGCAACAAGCAGAACGATTTTTGCACGCGCCTTTCGAGAAGCGCCTCTCCCTGCTGCCCGCACTCGTGGTTTGAGAGCAAAACCGTGCTGGAACCAGAGCATCTGAGAGGTATTTTGTGAGGGGTCTGGGAGATCTGGGCGTAACACCCAGGGCATGGCTGAGCACTGAGCAGTTCCATTCCCACCTCTCTCTCCAGCTCTCTGTGGTGCAGCAGCTTCTTTCTTTGTTGCTTTAAGTGAAAGGAGAAACTCCACAGCTATTTCTCTCGGCAGTTGGGTTTTATAGGTATTTTTGTAAAACTTCTATTGCTACGTATCCTCCATTTTCCTGTTTTCTTCTCCCAATTATTTTGAAAAGAATTGCCATGGCCATGTCCACTTCGCATTTCTGGTATTTTCTGATTCCAGACTTTAAAATACAAGCCTCAAATATCAGCATGAGCTTCAGACAACAAAATCATTAGCTTGAAAGAAAGAGCTCAAGCTGTCCATCAGTGGTAACATTTCCTACATGACAAAATGCACAGAGCCAGGTGTACAGGAAAGAAAATACTGGGTTTGGAGTGAGGAAAATTACCGCAACGACAATCATTAAAAAGTTAAGAAAAGGAATAACTAAAATGTACTCGCTGGAGCATTCCGAGTACAGCGGTGGGCTCTGAAATGGTTTCAGAGCTCTGATGAAGAACGCTGCCGTGTAAAGGTATCCCAGCTCAGGGCATACCTGCCCAAGAAAGCGTTTAGTCTGGAGATACTATTTCTGAATGACTCGGTGTTATAATTGCTTTAAGCTTCTAATTATTTTACAGCATAACTGAAATTACTTCTTTAGAGGAAAAATATTGGTGTCTTTTACATCTACATCGTGGTGTAACTTAAGAGCGGGTAAAATCGAGCTCCAAACAAAAATTTAACACAATTACTCCTTATTTTGCTAAACGCTCTCTCACGAACTGCGCATTCTCTGCAACGAACAGTCATAGCTCTTGCCCTCTCAATGGGACTAGAGCACTTAGGGATAGTCCAGCTTGTTTACAAGAGAATTGGATTAAAATTATGTCTCCTCTCTTCTTCCTACCACACTTTAAGGTCCACAGTATTATTCAAACCTAACTTTGCATATCTGACTAATTTCATTGTCTCCATTGACAGCACTGTCTGGGCTGGGTTCTTCATGCTACCTACCACCCTACGCTGCTACTCCACATCAAAACAGACAGTATCATTTTCTGAAAAAAGGAAAATGCTTTATTTTTCTGCAACTAAAATATATAAACCTGAAATAATAAAAAAATAACAACCTGTCTCTGGATATGAACCTACGCGTAACTGCCATGGCATACAAAAACATCTCTGAGTTGCTGCAGTAAAGAACTACAGGAGTAACACTTCACTTTCTCGTTGAAGGTTAGAGATAATTGTTATTAGCTCATCCTCCTTCATTTCGCCCACTGTTATAATTCTCCTTCAGGACAAACAGCAAGGAGGGCTGATGTGTCTGCTATTGTTACAAGCTTAATCACAATTCAGTTGCTCGCAGTGTGTTACTGTGTCTTATGCTGGATCTAATGAAGCTGCAGATACAGCGGAAGAAAGCAGGAAAAAATAGCAGCTCTGTTTTGCAGATCGGTTGGTGTCAATAAATATCCAGATTTTTTTTTTTATATGACTGAACAAATTCAATTCATGCGTTTATAAATGCCAGAAGCAGAGGACATTGAGTGCCAAGTACTGAAAGCTGGGAAAAAATGCGCCTGGTGACTCGGCCATACGACCAGTTTCCTCAAGCCGCTCATTATCAGCCCTGTGCTCCCTGTGACCTTTCCTGGCCCTCTCCTGAGCAGAGATGAGACTACGACAGGAGGTCAGATGCTTCCTCATCACTCTCAGCCTCCGCTTGCTCACTTGTTTCTGGCTGCAGAGGGAGTTAGTTTGGGAGGGATGCTTCTTCATGTTAGAAAGCGATCATTAAGGAACAATTAGGTGGGCTACACAGTTGTGTGGGGTATAGAGATCCAGACGAATATAGTAAGGTCTCTTGGCAGCTGAGATGGTGAGGTTGCTTTTAAGGTTTGCCTGCTGCAGACTTAAAGCTGTGGTTATGAAGTCTCTGATACGGGGGAGCAGGGGATGGCCTGCAGGGAGCTAAGAATGTTTTGAGAAATATGCTGAGGGGATGCAGCCCCCTTTAAAATACACCTCTTTAACATACGGCCACACACCACATGTCAAAACCCCACTCTTTTGGGCACAACCGTTGCAGGGTAGAAAATTGCTTTGTAGTCATACCACAGAGGCATAGAAACGTGTTAGGAGGGCTCTGGCTGGTGCAGAGCACTGTCCTTCCTTCCCGACTCTCTCTCTTGCTCTTCTGCACAGCAGCCAGCCCTTTGCTAGGGCGTGAGGTGATGCAAAGCCTTTCCTTTTCCAAATGCACCACGGCCATGGTGCAACCACACGCAGGTCTGACTTGCTGAAATGCTGAATTATTTCAAGTTGAGAGGGGAAGACATTGCAGATCCTCTGGGAAAGGATGTGACTAGGATGAAGCCACTGGATTTGTGAACTGCTGGATGTTACATCCTGCTGACACTAGGCATTCGTGCAGAGAGCTTGAAGGCGATGTAGTGAAAGGAGAGAATGGCATAATCAAATAACTCTTAAGATTTATCTAAAGCATTTTGGCATTTTTCAAATAAAAAGATCTGTGCATTAAGAGCCACAGATGAAGGTGAAACTATTGTTCCTGTCCTGCCCTTCCCTTTCCTTCCTGCATTCACCTTCTTACATTTGTCTTGTATTTAAATAAGTCTACGACCACCTCTTTCTGTTAAAAGAGGAATAAGATAGCAATTGCCAATGAGGTTAGTAGGCACTCAGAAAGGATTTTGGAGCAAGAAGTGAGACTGGGGTTTTGAAAGAAATCTGAGGAAATTTAAGCTGGCACATTCATGGTCACCTTCTCATAGTCCTCACACTATTCAAGACAACAGGAAGGATAACTGCTAAATTCATCTCGATCCTGTAAAGCTTAACCATGTGTCTTGAGACGACGCCTCTCTGAAAGTCTGTATGGCAGCTTTAGACTGACTACGAAAGGAAAAGTCACTTAAGGCAAACCGGATAGGGAGCAGCAGAATAAAATATGCATGTATGGCTTAGCTGCTCCTGTTACCATGATCATCTCTTGTTGCTACGGAGAGACAGGTTCTACATACGTGCCAGCACGATCGGGTAATTCAGTGCCAAGCTACCAGCTACTGCAGAGATTTCAAAGACGAGCAGCAGAAGTTTCTCTCCTAAATGGGGGGTTTTGAGGACAGAAGACATTCATCTCCATTCGTCAATTTAAGGTCTGCTCAGTCATTTGGAATCGCTGGATCTTTGGCGCACCTAACATAATTAACTCCGCCTGGAGTAATTGTAATGAAGGCAACACAACACAGGAGTCTCAAGTTTATGACATAATGTAGCTATTGTGGTGCTAATTTTTTTAATTTGATAATATATTCCAGCAGATGTCACATATTAGAGCTCTTCTTTTTTCTCTCTTGGCATTGTCTAACAAAACAAAAAAAGGCAAAAGGCAACATGGAAGACTGCCAGGGAAAAAAAAAAGAGAAAGGCAGTAATAAAAGACAACCCAAGAAAAGTTAAGAGTGCACTGTCACAGGGGATACAGCGTATTCAGAAGGCACTGACTGTGTCCTCTGATCTCATGAAATTTTATGTGGGATTTCTTAAAATATGTTTTTGCAGCTTTAAGGTTCATGTTCTCAAACTTCCTTCACACTTTTAGAATAAGAAGAGGCCATTTCTGAAAAAAGAAATCTTCTTCAAAGTGATACCACGATGCACATTAAAAAAACCCCAAATGAAACCCAAAAACCTTAGTGCTACCAACCCCCCAAGAATCACCAACCCTGCAACACTGACTGCTGGAGACGAAGCACCGGGAAAGTACCATCGTCTGCAAACAAAACGCGGCGTTAGTACAGATCCAGTGTTCCCTGGGTGTCAGGAGGTTGGCAAGAAGTTGCCTCAGCTGCACTGGAGTGTGTGGAGCACAGAGCTTGACACAAGCACCGAGGTTGTTTTGTAGGCAGTGTTAATTTTAAATTTGCCTGACCTGAAAAAACGTAGATTTATTCTTACCCACACTGTCGTTTGCAGTTTAGTTACCAATGCCCCTGCTCACTGCAGGGGACGTGACTAGATGAGCTTCAAAGGTCCATTCCCACCCAACCCATTCTGCCATTCCATGATTCTGTGAAAATTCACTTGTTTTCCCTATGTTTTTGCCAAGGACTAAATCTCACTCTTCTGCTCATTTTCTCCACAGCAAACCCCACTCCCAGGGCAGAAGTGGCACCACTAGAAGAAAGCAGGGAGCACCTGACAACAGAGGACCCAGTACTCACTCCTGTTCTCCAGCAAAGATGGCAATCATCATTTTGGTTACTACCAAGGCTGAACCAGGACATCTAAAGAGAAAAGCTTGATTTGGAACCAAGACAGAAATAAAGCTGGATCGGGGAGCCCAGGGTATGGTACTGATAGAGAGCAGATTCCAGAGGTATATTTTCCTTATCAGTTTATCCAGCTGACTACCGAGTTAAATATACCTGGTGTTTGCTGACATTTGTGTGAAACCTGTCATCTCCGGCACGTATTTCAGCAGAATTACTAGTTCAATATTCAGAGCTGCTTTTCTATAGCGTTCCTCTGAATGCTTGCTGGAGTTCTCAACAGGTAAACATTTAATAAAAAAAAAATCTCACTGCAAGAAGCAGAACGACAGTAAATAGAACACAAGAATCAAACCCCAGAGCTGTCCTCAGAAATCCCCTCAAACTCTGTAATGACCTGGTGGGCGATTGGTGGTTACGGGACGTACATTTGACAGCTCAATCGAGCTCCCGCTGGACCACACTCCTAGCAGATTTCCAGTCCCTCTGCAGCTTTGGGTCCCACTCTCCAGTTACTGCAGCAGCAACTCCTGCAGTCCCAGCCCCACAGCAGAGCGCCCCTTCAGCTCCCTGCACCACAGCCCGGAGGTCAGCAGTGACCCCCAGGGTGCTGCTTCGCCCCCTCCTCAGCCCCACAGCACTACCAGATGATGCGACTGCCTGAGGGGAGGGGAAGAGAGCATCACAGCTGCCCTCCACTGAAGGTACGAGACAATCCCACGGTGGGAAATAACGCAGGGGATCCCGGAAACATTGTCTAGCTCAGACGGGAGTTGTGGGTTTGATGCAGGAATTAGTGGGTGAAATCCTCTCTCCTGTGTTATGCAGGAGCTCAGACAAGATGAATGGTTCCTTCTGGTGTTTATACCTGTGAATCTGTAACTGGGCAGTTTGCTGGTGGTACAGCACACCCCTGGAGCAAAGGTCTCGAAAGAAGATCTCAAGATCTTCTCTTGAGAGAATATCTCTTCTTGAGAGAAGCCTTATGCGAGGTCTTGTCACTCAAAGGGTACAAAGCACGTGACAGAGACATTTTAGCCATATGACAGAGAGTATTTGTTTATATGACGTGGGAAGAAACACGGGATCCCAGAAAAGGCGCATATAAAAAGTGTTGAGAGTTGCTTCCAGCCCCCCAAAACGCTATTCACCTTGCAGCCTGCTTAGCAGCTGTCCTCCTCAGGGCTGGACACCCTGATGTACGGCCAGCGACTGGGCTGTAGCATAGGAGGTATTTTGAAAATCCAGTCTGGCTGCTTCAAACGAGCCCCCTGGGCTGCAAAGCACGTACAACACGGCTCCACTGAGCCACGATGGACACTACATGCTCAGTTCGTTTGACATCTCTCCCTCCTGGCCACCGTTTTTGCGGGACATTGAAAGAGATGCTGCTGAAGGAAGAGGGCAGCAGCGCTGTGGTGATGAAGAGCAGGCTGCAGTTCCCCGCTGTCAGGGAAGGCAATGCGAGCGTGGAGCTCTGGAAACGAGGACTTTTGGTCCACCTCTTCCCCAAATGCACTTGCAGACATGACTGGGTTAAACTCTCATGGAAGCCATGTCCTGAAACCAGGCAAGATAAAGGAGGAATTACAGTTGTTGAGAGCACGAGAGGAAGAGGAAAGGAAGACACTGTTTGACACGTGAGACACAGTTAGTATCACAAAATTCCCCAGGAATAATGTTCACATACACCACATAAGCTTGACTAATGCTTCTTCAGAAAATCAAAAATGCCCCCCATGGAGCTTTCACGCCCTCTGATCTCACTCACAGTCAAACTGCTTGACCCTCCTCTGTGCAGGAGACCCTGCTCTACTCAGAAGACATCACAGCTTCGCAAGCCCTGCAAGACTACATGGAGATCAGGACCAGCTTGGAGCTTATTGAAACAAGATCTTTACGCCAGATGTGCTTAAAAACCACTGGCTGCCACGGGTGACAAAAATGCAGGAATATTTATGCAATTTTCTGTAGTATCTCTTGACTTGGGCACTTGCACTCCTGTCCTCAGTGGAAGCGCAGCACCTTGCCGCTGAAGCACGCTGCATTATTCAGCAATCACAAAGCAGAGGGAGAGGGAAGACAACGTTATTGCTCCCGAGGCGGGCTCGGGTCACCACTTAAAAAAATCACCACTGCGTTATCCGGAATGCAGACAGGACAAAAGCTGTGTCCAAAGTTCTAACAGAAAGAGCAATTTGCCCCCCGAAAAGCACTCGGGGATAGCTCAGAAGCCTCTGTTGTCATTCAGGCGCATTTCAGAGTATGAATTAATTAGCAGGAGGCTTTCAGAAGAGAACCGAATCCTTCATTGGCAGTTCTCAATGTGAAAGCCCTGTCACCATGGCTGAGAAAGTGTCTCAGCAATGAAAATGAGAGACAGAAAACTGCCACAATATCCAACTCCCCCTCCAACATCAACCCATCAAGTCAGGCAGCCAGCAAATTCTGCTTTTAGAAGTCATTGGTCACATACCATTATGTAACTAGTATCGCGTCATATTGCTCCAAACTGCACCCTGTTGTACACCTAAGTGACAAAGAATCTCTTAATGAAATGCTGAGTGGAAAAAAAACCTACAGGAAGTAAAGGGGGGAAAAAAAATCTACAGAGTGATTATCCAAACTGATTCATATTTTTATTTTTAATACAATTATATTTACTGCTACTTTCACCCTCCTCCACTTTCTTCCCTACAGCTCAGATGCTTTCTATTTTTTTTTTTAATTCACCAGATACAAAAGCTGATATTTCTCTGCCCACGTTTCTCTTGCAAAAATCCTGCAACCTTGTACTTAATGAGAAGGAGTTTTAATAGAAGGATAGAGAGGTTAAATTGGCTAACAGAGAAAAAAAGAACTGGATAAGAAAAAGATCAGGTTTCCATGGGAACAGAGCCACATCCTATAATACTCTCGACTTCATGCATTTATTTATTTATTTCAGCTATATCCATTTCTAAGCAAAAGGTTAAAAAAAATGCCGAGGAATTCAGAGTTGAGAAAACTCTGGGATTTAAATAGGGGTCCAGACCTTCCACTGCTAGATATCAGCCCAGCTTTGCTGAAGCCAGCACAGCTACCGGCACCACCGTGATTTACACCGCTCCAGGATCTGGCCCGACTACCACAGGGAAATTAAATCGCATGAACGTGAACTGCGAGACAAGAGATTAGTCTGAAGATCTGCACAATAAGGAAGCTACCAGAAACCACCGCGTGGCCTCATATGGGGGTCGCACCCAACTGCCCTCCCTTGAGGTGGCTCTTCAGAAAGGACAGTTCTTACGGGGGTCCCCCGCTTGTCCCAGGAGGGTCAGGGAAGGCGCAGACCTCAGTGTGCAGTTAGAAGGGCAGCAGGCAGCCTCGCTGGCCACGTCAGAGACAACACAGGGTTAACCTGGCTAACGCCTTCATTTGCCATCTTGGTCCTAAAATACTTTTGAAGAAGAAAGAAAAAACTGTTCTCCTGATTTTAAAGACGTGTTGACGGAACTGACTGTCAGTTATCCGTTAACGAGTCAGCTGCATATCCGTTTGTCCCTAAGCATCGAACGGCGTGACACGCTATTTCACAAGGAGCAAAGAGTTCCGGGCTTACCTGGCAGCCGGTGCAGCACCGCCTTGGACAGATGCACTCAGAAGAGCCTTCGGAAGC
>NW_010421655.1:131872-154564 GCF_000710305.1 Buceros rhinoceros silvestris | reverse complement strand
ATTCAGCAGGGTTTTAAATTTCCTTCTGCAGAACTACGATAAAAACAAAATCCAGTTTTGCTAGAATCGAACGTGGCCAAAATCTGACACTAGAACTGTTTCCCACCATCCACGTTGGAGGCCACGAAGTGGATCTCACGCCCCGTGTGGAGTTTTTGCAGCTGAACTTTATTTTCCCAATGAGTTCAAACTCAAGCCCAGATCTGCTGAAAAAGTCAATTTTTGAAGCCTTTGAAACCAGATCTAAATTGTCTCACTCTGGCCAGTCTCCTGGGTGTGTGTGAACTATTCGAGCCCCGAAAGGTAGGAGGAGTGATGTAGCGTAAGGGGCGCTGACCTTTAAGATGCACGATGAACAGCAATCTTTCTCTTCGCATCCAGGCTTGACTATCTTTCTGTGCACGCAGAGCATAGCAGGATCAGGAGCCTTATTTTAGTCTTTTTTCACCCCAATTCATCTGGCAGAACTTGGAGAGATAGTTTGATCTGAAAAAAAGAATATGAAAGACTTTTGAGTTATCTCCTCACAAAGGAGGAAAAGCAAGCACCACAACTCACCCTACCATAGCGATGGCCGCCTGTCAAGGACAGCAGTGTCACTGCAGTAAAGACTCCAGGAGACTATTTGGTGTAAAACCCCAACTGTAAAGCAGTGGGCACGGCTCACCCCGTCAGCCAACCTGGCCGCCCGACATGGTTTGCTGAGCCCAGCCGGAGTGGGAACCAGGCAGAGCTCCCCGGTGCGCTCCCAGCACCCTTCATTTAAACAAGCCCCTCTGCAGATCTTGAGTTCATTGACTGTAACGCGTCCCTTGGACACGAAGCATCTCTAACACGTGGCAATGAAGGTGGTGTCTGGTGGGGAGGCTGGAGGAGCCAGGCAGGAGTCACCACAGGGAGACACCTTGCCCTCCAAATCAAAGGGCCTGTTGGAACGTTGCCAACCACCACCTCAGCCACACGCAGGCAGGACTCAACCTTCTTCTGGGCACTTTCTCCCCGTGATCAAAGGCAGCAAAGAATTCCCTTTAGCAGAAGAGGTGCGTGAAGGGTTTCCTATCAACTGGCTGCCTCAGCTGCTGTCTCCTGTTCTGCGTTTCATCACTTCAGGGGGGAGAGAGTGAGTCAAAGAGAGAGAGAAAATCCTGAGGAAATCCTACCCTTATTCTCTCATTAAAATTTCAGATTTTCATTCTATAACTGCATTCTCTTAAAAAAAAAAAAATCTTTTAACAACTAAAGTTAAAAATTTACCTTGAAAGAATATATATTTAAAAGAATAGCAATATTATAAATATAATTCATAAAATGCTTCATCCCAAGTCGCACAAAATTATTCTGGTTGCACAAAGCAGTAACCTTGATCAAGCTCTTCCCAGATTTCTATTTTAGTTCAATTCTAGCCAGTAATTCCTTTTCACTCTGCTGAAAACGTCATCCAGCTCTAGCTGGTAACGGTCTACCACCAACGTCTCACAGTAAGCCACAAGAACTTGTTAGATTATCCCAAGTTCTCTTCAAACTCAAGAAACTGTGGAAAGAAATATGTTATGGTGTCCTCTGAGATTTTTTTCCCTTGATTTTTTCTTCAGATCTCTGTCCAGAGCCTCCCATTAATTACAATAATCTTTGCTCACCAGTAGCTTAGTAGGTGTGATTATAATGTTAAGAGTAGCACCCCACTAAACTCTGACAAATACCTTTCGCATTATGATGCTTCTCACATGTGTTACTTTTGTGGTTTAACCCAGCCAGCAGTTAAACACTACACAGCTGCTTGCTCACTCCCCCACCCTGCAGAGGGATGGGGGAGAGTACTGGAGGGAACAAAAAGAAAAATCAAATTTGTAGGTTGAGATAAAGGCAATTTAACAGGACAGAAAAGGGGAAAAAATATTAATGATGATGATGAAAGAACTAGAGTATATAAAACAAGCGATGCACAATGCAATTGCTCACCACCCGCCAAGCGATGCCCCAGCTGGCTTCTGAGCAGCCCAGTTCCCCCCTAATTTATATACTGAGCATGACATCACTTGCTCTGGAACATCCCTTTGGTCAGCTGGGGTCAGCTGTCCTGGCTGTGTCCCCTCCCAGCTTCTTGTGTTCCCCAGCCTGCTCTCTGCTGGGGTAGGGTGAGGTGAGAAGCTGAACAGTCCGTGACTTAGAGCAAACATTGAGCAGCAAGCTGAAACATCGGCACGTTATCAGCATTATTCTCATCCTAAATCCAAAATGCAGCACTGCACCAGCTACCGGCAAGAAAATTAATGCTATCCAGCCAAAACCAGGACAATTATCAAACAAAGATTACAGGAATTAAGGAACCAGGAGCAAAAAATAACTTTTCAAATGTTAGGAATGCAAGTACGTGCTTTTTCTTCCTCAAAGCCTCTTTAAAGAAACTACTGTTTCTAAAATTTCTACACCATGATTCTCTTCAGAATCCTGTTTGAGATGATCACGCACACCATTCTTCTCCTTCCAACCGGTTTTTCTTTGGTTCAGATTTGTGCTTTGCCTGTCTCAACACTCGGGCCGTTCCGCGTGCGTGTGCCGTCGCTGTTTCAGTGGGGAACAGAGCCGGTGGAATTCCAGAGGCCTGGACTGCTCTGGAGGACAGCAATACAAACGTCTACCAACTGTCCAAACTCCGCTTGGTACCAGTTACCCAGCCGTGACTTCGTCCAGAACAGGAGGGGGAATTCGCGTAGCGGAGTTTACCCCAAAATTCCCAGTAACGTCCTTATTTTTCTCTTAGTCTTTGCTCAGGGGTCTACTTAGGCTTGACCACTTCAACCCGCTGGGAAAAAACAACATTCTTGGACATGGGAGCTTGCTGCTGTGCTCTTGAAAAGGCTGTTTGCCTTGGATCTGCTTTGCATGTCTCTGTTTTCATTGGTGGTTTTTGCACCAGCAGTTTTTATTGGTGTCTCCTGGTAAACTTTAAAAGCCGCGTAATTTCTGCAGGATTTTCTTCATCCTCACGCAGTGCTGACAAGCAGGCACAGTCCCTAAGCTGTGAAAATGCTCTGTTACTACCGTTTATTCTCTGGAGCGGGCCCATCCTAACCAGATGGCAAGAGGACATTTTCAGCAGCTCTCTCAGTCAGACCATACTACGCCTCTGTTGCCCTGAGCGGTTTTCATGTGGACTCATCAAACCACGCTGGTGCCCGGAGGACAGATCCTGCTGAGCACATTACTGTGCTTGTGTCCATCTTTGGACAGCGATTAATGTGGTCACCAAAAAAAAATCGCAGCGTGTTGCGTACAAGTCCTTTTGCTGAGATCTACATCAGCTATTTCTGCTAGCAGCAACGGTCATCTGGTCCTATTTCAAAACCGTGGAGGGTCACTTCCAAAATCATCACTCTTTCTTGAAATCACCACACTTTTTCTTCGTTATCTTTGTTGCTGTCAGCAGGTCATCAGTATCTCCTCCCAGGACTTGTTAGCCAGCAGTCAGACAGGTGGATAGCATCTATTCAACTCTTGCAAGGTCTGTCCAATTGTTCTCTTGCAGTTCCAATGAAAGTTCTACACCCAATTGGTATTTCCGAATCCTAAAGGGCTACGGACCTGCTGGAGTTAGAAATTATTCTTTTTGCCAGGTCTATTGTGTCATACAACGCTTCACTGCTCCACAGCTAAGTAGCACTTACTGACAATCCCAGTTCAAAAATAAATCCCTTTGCAGCACTTGAAATGTGTCTTTATCTGCCCTTTCACCAGCTACTAATCGTTTATTTACCATGAACACTTCCGTTCACACAGAGTATCTCCCATTTTCATGATGCATGTGGCCATTTGGGAAGCTTTCTAGTAAAGATATGGTTTCTGTATGGTACAGAAGTTATCACTTGCAAGAAGGACTCACAGAACAGAATTCTGTCCCATCTCCCTGCTGAAAGGTCCAAAATAATCCCTTCATAACGTGGGCTATGCCAACATCAGAAACACAACATTCTAGCAGGTTCTGCTACCGGCACTTTCAGATAACCACGCTTTTAGGTGACAGAGATACTCTGAGGACACCAATGACTTCTGAAACTCAGTTGTTACAGAAAACTCTGTCGAGATACACTTAGCACGTATCGTCACAAGCATTACAGGGACACGTAAGCGCATCTCTTCCAAGTAAGCGACAGTGACGGAGCGGCTTTCAGGAGGGCAGTCAGTAAATTCATGCTCTGCAGCGACAGTGTGTTGGCACGTGGCTCTTCTGAAGTTGTGTAAATCATTCACAGCTTCCTTGCTAATTTGGGAGAATGTCCGCTGGCTCCCTCCTCTTCTCTGCTTCTCTCCATAGATGTGACATTTACTCTCCAAACCTCCGATGAAAACACTGCCTGCATTGTAAGCTGCACAACAATTCAGCAGCTCGAGTAAATAAAAACAGTAGTAGCAGATGTACAAATGAAACTGCATCCAATTTCACTTCATCAACCGTCTTGGAAAAGCAGCTCATGCAGAAAGGTTATTGCACACAAAAAGACTGAGTAATACAGATAAATCTGTTTGACTCAGAATTAGCAATAGTTATCAAGCTGGTTAAGCACTACCAGGTAAACACAGTTGGTCAAGTGCCTGGAGCTGTCGCTTCTCCCACCGCGCGCAGCGGGCCCCAGCCAGAGAACAGAAATGAAAAGGCAAGAGGCTCTTCTCGCCCCAAACTGCCTGCTTACTCCTCGCTATTCCTCCTGTGCCGGTGCTTGCAAAGTACTACCCAGGGGCAAGCACTCACATCTCGGACCTGCAGGGAAACATCGCTCCATTTCTTTAAAGGGTAGAAAGCCTTTCTCAAGAAAAGCCACGACCTCCCACCTGTCAGTGAGTATCACAGAACTGTAGGATTGTTTAGGTTGGAAACAACCTTTAAGATCAGCAAGTTGAACGGTTAACCCAGCACTGCCGGGTCACCACTAAACCATGTCCTTCAGCACCACATCGACGCATCCTTTAAACCTCGCCAGGGCTGGGGACTGCACCATCTATCACTCGAGCTGTTAAATAACAAAAGATCACTCTTCTGCTGTTGCCACCCAAGCCTCCAGCCAAAGTCACCCAAAAGCCGAGCTTTACTCTCCTGCCCTGCTAGACAGAGGATTGCCCAGCACGTGCCAAAACCACAGTTCTTGGCAAATGAACGGAAACTTTGCCGAGAGCCAATAGGAGCAAGACTACCAAACTGGGGAAAGAAATACACTTAGAACTATTTGAGATATTTCCTTTTCTTTGTAGTCCTTTTTCACCCCCCACTCCTCTCTCGTCCCCTCCCTATCCTCCCCCACCTCAGCATACTTAGCAAAGCACCTGTGCTGAGCAACTTCGAGCAGAGCCGTGGCAAAAACTCACATTGTGCCGGAGCCAAGGAAACAACTCCATTCCGAGCTGCCTGCAGGCGTGGGCGGACTCAAGGTGTCGTAGCAGGCTGTCAAATAAAGTGTGAGCGCACAATAGTGAATCAAAACCTTTTAAATGAATTGTTTTGTTTTCGCTCGCTGCCTGGTAGGTGCACCTGGGCTCCTTCTCGGCTCCAGATGATATACATCTTTGTTTTCCTGTTTAATATTCAGCACATGGTACACATAGAAAAAATAAAAAGGGGGGAAGCAGGAAGAGCAAATAGAATGTTTTATTTTTTCAAGTCACTTCGGAATTAAATCTTAAGGGTAAAGGTGTCTTGGTAAAACCAGATGCCACCATAAAGAGTGAAAGCAATAAAAATTGGAGAGAGAAAGGGAAGGGTTTCTGCAAACACAGGCTCCCTCATAACCAGTGAATCCTTTTTCCTCTTTTCTTTTGCTAGCGTGCAGTGTCAGGAATCAAACTGAACTGTCCTTTCGGCAGCAGCTCCTGCTAGATGCGAGCAGTGAACTTGCCTGGCCCTCCAAGATAAAAGTTTAAAAAACCCAAATGGAAGCTGCTCCTAAGAGCAGAAGCTGTCAGAGCAAACCAAACCGGAGCTGCTGCGGTTGTTTTTCCTTTAGGACATCACTGCAGTATTTTGCAGTGATGGCCTCATACCCTGAGGCCCTTGTACGTCGGAGGGAGGGATCCTAAACTTTTTCCTGTTAACTTCAGCAAAACCCTTCTCTGAATAAAATCTAGGAGTGGAGTTGGCTTCCCGAAGAGGTTAGTAAGCTGTTCTCAGTGTTGTTGGTATCTAGCTGGAAGTAAGAACCTTTAAAAGCCTTCTATAAGAGCAAGTTTTCAGGCTTCCTTTCCCTCTAAGAGCCATACTGAAAGCCTAAGTCTAACAGGGCAAGTCTAGGTGACAGTGGCACACGTGAGAAATCTGTCCAGGGACTGAGCGGAAAAACTGACTACAGTTCCACATCTTTGTTTTGATACACACTAAGGTTTAGGTCGATACTCCTGATGTACCCAGTCCTATATATCGCGCAGGATTGCTATGGCCAGTCTGTTGTGGGGTTTTTTTTCCAGGGACACTGAGTGAGCACCCACTCCCATCTCCTCCAGCATCTCATGCCGTTCCACATGCTCCTGTTTCAAGGAGTGGGTGAAGGCCACCAGACAAGCTAAACTCTGCAGAGGGCAAAGGAACTGTGACCGAGCCATGCTCCACATGAAAACAGGGAATGTTTGGGATGACATAAGACTCAAAGAACTAGAATGGATGGAGCGAGGAGTGTTCATTTGGGAATGAACTGGACCTGAAGATGTGCCTTTCAGCAATGAGCTGGGTTGGAACAGAAATTGCTAATTATAAAGCTGAACTGGGAGCTAACGAGTAGAAGTCACCTTACTGCGTTCAGAGGGTGAGTAGGTTGGAACTGTGCACTTGGTGATTGCTGACCTTTAGGTTTTTGTCCACTAACAAGAGAGTCTCTTGTCAGGGAAGGGCATTCAGCCTTTGGGAAGCTGCCTGCCAGAGATTGATCACACTCTCCCCCCCAAAAACCAGCATTAGAGGTAGCGATGGCCCAAAAAAGATTACAGTACAGTAACAAAATGTGGGGTCAGAGATGATAGAGTGCATAGCACGGATCCTGTCACTGACAGAATGAAAGCTTTGGTATTTCACTTCAGAGAGCAGGGGCCAACAGAAGTACGTCCTCTCTTTATCACTTCAGCAGGCAGAGGCATTATTAAGGTCACTGAGGTGCACGGATGGGAAGCTGGAGGCCTGAAACTGTGCCTCTGTGTGCCTAAAAGCGTCGGCTTTTAAGGGAACATCAGCAGGTAGCAGCTCTTTTAAATTATATATATAAAAAAAGGCGGAACTGAGAAGCAATTATTTAAAGAGAGACATAAGATGAACCCAAACCAGAAAAGCCCCTTCCACCGTGGAGCAAGATGTGAAGATGCATTTCAAACGTTCCTGAGGCTGATCACGCCATTATGTGACGATTTGTGAGGGAATCTGGAAATAACTGCTTTGGTGTTGGTTGTGACAGAGCATCCGGTAGTGTCCAGCTGAAATTGTCTCCTCACTTGCTCCTTCCCCCTTGTCTCTGGAGAGGTGGTTCAGTTGTTTCCATACTGGTCCTGTGATGCCTGTATTTCTGACTCTCACAGCATTAACAAGGAACACACACAACACTCAAAAAAAAAAAAATCCTCAAATCCTAATGAGAGGCCTTCATTAAAATTCTATTAATATCTGTTTGTCTCACACTGTGAAGAAATTGCTAACACTTCCATGTTCTTCTACACAACTCCAAAAATAAAGTAATCTCTTTCTGCAAAACGCTTGACATGCACAAGAACAGCCAAGCTCTTGATGGAGCACGCTACGTTTTCACTAAGGGGTCTACTATTGAACATTCTGGCAGCTTGAGATGTTCTTCTAAACAGTAAGTGCTGCCATAATGGATGCGACATTTCACAATTTAGTTGGAGATCTGCCTGCATGAGATGCAGATACTGAGAAAACGAGGACAGATGGAAAAAACAAAATAATTCTTCATGCCCTTGACTTTCACTAGCTCCTGAGTATCTCCTTGGAGTGAGAACATGAAGTTCCAGATAGCTTGAAAAAGACTCCCAATTCTTTAAACTTCTGTGTGTTTAAAAGCTTTCTCTTTTCTCCACCATCCCTCATAAGCAGCGCAACTTCTGTCCCTGGGTTAGGGTAGACTATAAAGGGAACCCAAGAGGAATTTTCTAGCAGCACTGCCATGTGCCCTCACTACTTTGCAGAAGAACAGGAACACATTCTCAAATCAAGTACATCGTAGTTTCTTTGAAAAGGCCAATCTAGGCAGGAGAAAATGAATACTGGCCAGGTAACTCAGAGGTCTGGAGTCTTCTGTTTCACTTCAGAAGTTCTTTACAGAAACCTGTATGGAACTTAAGAGAGTCTTACTGCAGTTTTAGCAGTTCAAGAAACAAATCATCTTTCCAATGCAAAATTCCATGTAAAATTTTATTATTCCGGAGACTTATTGCTCTGCTTGGCAAAATCAGAATTATTTGGCCTTAGCTAAGCAACACAGGGCTTCCCCTTATGCTTTTACAACATTTTTATATCTGCAATGCTTCTTCACTTGTCTGTTACCCACTTAGGAGCAGCTCTCTTCCATATTTTTACCCTTATCCTTCTTTCTAGCCCTCTCTTTGGCTCTGCAGAAGTTTCTAGTTTAACGTGTGTGGCTTAGCCTTCGGAAGAGTGTGGCACTCCAAGACCGCTCTAAGAAGCACCTGGGGCAGTGATGTGCCAGTCTTGAGATCAGCACTGGAAACCACAGTGCTAAATCCAAGAAACTTTTTGCCACAAGAACCCACATGATCAACATGCACCGCTTGGCTCACTGAAGTCAGGCGAGACCTGAATTCCTACATATGTCAGAAAGACATAAAACCTCAGAAGAAATCAAGAGGACTGTATCCCACGTTCTCTTTGTTCCCAGATGCTCTGCCCTTCATTTACAGAGATGATCCAATGCCGTGTTTGGCATCAGCAGGACCATTTGCCTGCTGAAATACACTTCTCACCAGCTCTCTTGGTGTACACTGCCTGGCACCCCTTTGCACGCGCGGTCAAAAGTCCGCAGGGGACTTGGTGCACTGGCCATCAGCAGAGTGTTAGGTCATTCACGCAAGAAAACGCACACAGGATTCACTGTAAACATTTCCAGTCCACCCACACACGGCAGTTTGGCCTTGGAGAAATTGTCCTCATCAATAAGTATGCTGCGTCTTTCCTTCAGGGTGTCCAGACATGGAATCATGGAACTCTTTGGATTGGAAGGACCTTAAAGATCAGCGCCCTGTTCCCAGAGTGTTTCCCAGGAAGGTTACCTTGCTGAGGAGAAGTGAGGGTGGAATCATGGCTCAAATCCTTCAACGTACTGCAGCCACAACAAAGAGAAAGACACACAAAATACAAAACGAATGGGAAACACAATACACAGCTGATGCATGACGGGGGCTAGAAAAAACCCTGGGCTGAGATTTTTTCCAGTGTTGATACGGGTGTGGCAAGCCGCACAGTAGGAGGAGGGAGGTTATTTTTTTCAGGAATTTAGTCAATGTGGTGCTGGTCCCCAGCGGAGCAGCCCAAACACTCGCCCGCACCACTGAAATGTTCCCCAAATCTGCTTTGAACTGTGTTAACCCATGTACACACCGGGTCTAGGTAACGCGGGCCCGACACCTTGCAGACCGAGAGCTGCAGGAACAACAGGCACAGAATTAGAGAAAAACAGTCACAGGCTCACTGTGCAAAGAGAGACAAAAACATTAACACTATCACTAGGTGCATCTTTGAACGATGGAATGAATCAAATAATTCTTTCCGTCTCATTAAACCTGGGCCCAGAGAGAGGGATCCTGCAAATCACTCCAAGCACCTTCAGCGGTGTCTGAGGGCACGCAGCACCGTACAGAACCAAGACAGAGACACAGCCATTAGAAGGAACCTATTAATTATGTTTTCTTGCTCATATAATGATTTAACCCCAGAGCCTTGTAAGACAAGCATTTCGGTACAGTCAGTCTCGCACGTCTCCAGCAGGTCCAGCACATTCCCTCTCATCGCTCTTGCAAACACTGCAAGAGGAACACAACCAATATTTTATACTCTCCAGTTTGTTTATTCTTTATGTTTGTGATTCCTCTTACAAAGCTTGGAAATAGCATTTCTTCCTCAACAGATTTTGTCTTTTTCCACTTGGCCAGTGATATTTCTGCTGTCGCGTGGTGGGAGCCAAGACAGCTTTGTTTTGTTTGCTGCTTTGTTTACACGCTGGCATCCCTGATCTGCCTTTCTTGCACTTACCAAATGAACTGAGAACCATTAGCATCTTTAGTGCAGGGCACTGAGGATACGTGACCTCAGCCTGCATTGCCTCTGCTGAGTGAGACAGGAGAATTTTCTCTTTATCCTAACACCTTCCTTCCATTAGCAGACAGGCTAAGCAGAGGGATTTATCTCACCTAACCTCGGTACCCACACATGCACCTCAGACTTCTCTTGTAGACAACAGAGGGGAAAAAGGCACCTGCATATCACGCTCCATCTTGCCCTGGAAAATACGTACAGAACAGCCATGCTACTGAGATGTCTCTCCTCTCATTCACAGTCAAGGCTGACTGCTTAGAGGTACGTGGCTATTTTTTGCTTTCAGAGCTATATGAGGTGAAGTCCAGCCGAGGAATCCCAATCCTGTAATAAACACAAAGCGCTAGATGAAAAACAAAGTTACCCCTGTGAAGAAAGCTGGTATTTTCAGCTTGCGTCTTCGGAGCCATCTCCAGGATGACAAATGTAGGTGGTACCTTGCAAGCTTTACATCTCTACTCTATTTTCAACACTAGGACTCAGCTGATGAAAGAACAGAAGAGGCCGAATTTGTGCAATGGTATTCTTGGACCTTCACTGCCCTCTCTTACATGGTTATTTATACCATAAAAACATTTAAAAATTAAAAAAAAAAAAAAAAAAAAAAAAAAAAAAAAAAAAAAAAAGATTGAGACAGCAAGGTAGAATTTTGCACTGCTCCGGTGCAAAACGTAAGGCAGCCAGGAGGCAGGCTCTGGAGTTACAATCTCTGCAGCTCTCCAGAAATGGATCTGAACCAGCACCCAGGATTCCCGGAGCTGCGGCAGACCCCTGATTTCCAGCAGCCCTCGGCCTCTTGGAGAGTTTGCTGCAGGCTCAGCCGTGGAGGGGGTAGCACAGATGCACAGGCTTCCTTTTGCCTTTTTTTATCCTTTTTGGTGTTATTTGCATACCCAGTTTAGTCAATTTTCGTGTTTATTCACCTTGATGATATTCTGTGCAGCGCAGGAGGAATCACTCCGGGTTCCGATAACTCATGTAAATGCATAGCTTACATCTTTATTTTCAGCATGGGCAGCTTACATCTCTGTAAAATACCGATGACTGCCGCACGCTGGAGGATGCTGGTGTTTCCTAGTAACTTGCTTCAGAGACACAGATTGATTTCCAGTTTAGCGGATTGAAAGGATCAGGCCGGGTGGATGCAATCCAAGGAGAGACAAGGGGGTTGGCGACCTCATTTCCTTACTTTCCGTGGAACTGCACCTATGCTGTTCCATAAAACAGCCCAAATGTAAACGAGGTGTGAACTGCTTTCACATCTCATTTAGGTAACAGATGAGGCATGAAATGCATTTCACAGGCACGTGGACCAGAGCAGTATGCTAAGGCTGGCGACAATGAAGCACTCCTTTTTTTCCACACACAAGTACCCTCCTCAGCGCTGAATTAGCTCTGAAAGTATGTGCAAAGAGGAGAAATACCATCAGGAAATGGCATGTTGGCTGCTTTTGTTCTCTCTCAAAATATTTTGGATAGTAATCAGAGCTCCCAGGGTCCTCTGTCACTGCAAAGATTGATTCGATTCTTTTCTGCAAAATAAGTCACCTCCAGATGGTACCAGACGATGAAAATATATAAAGTCCCTGCTCCTAGCCAGCAGCTTCTGAGCCAGAAAGCAGATTCACTTCTTCTGAAGCAGAAGGATCTAAAGTGTCAGGCAAAAAAAGTCCTCGGTCATTTTTCCAAGAATCCAGGTTGCAAGATTGTCCTTGCCAATCACCCAGCAGAGGTAACGTCAGCAGGCTTTTTAATTTCTGTAACACATACAGATAAGGTACCGGACACTTACCTCAGGGGTAAGGTAGGTGAACGTCATTATGAAAGAAGTTAGAAAAATGAGGAAAAACCCCAAAGTCTTCATAAAAAAAGTTAAAAGTAACAAGGTATTCTAAATTAGAGAGACTCTGGGCTGAACTACACAACCCGTGGAGAGAGATTCAACCCCTCGGTATCAGGTGAGCATAGAAGGCAATTTGCCGGCAGAGAGTCAGTGAAAAATCTGAAAAGTATCTCGTTGCCAGTGGCGCAGTTGAAAAGTTCAGCAAAGGACACAGTCATGAGGAGAACTTCACATGCTAAGGGCAGCAAGAGGAAAGCAAAGCAAAGCAAAACTTTTCGCATCACAATGATAAAGCAGTTCAAACAATGCTCTGATTTTTTTTTTTCAAACCCCGCCAAAAGTCACTTCAGATGTCTTCAACATTTATAGCTTTTATCACGGAAAAAGTTTGAACGTACGTGTGCACAATTTGAAGTACTTCTTTGTCAATTTGGGACCAGCTGGGGAAGTACTAAAAAACCTAAACCAAACACCATTTCACTCAGTTAAGCACCTTGTGTTCACTGAAATGTCAGTACTTCTATAAAACATCAGGAATTCATTTGAAATTAATTATACTTCCTTCATCACTCAAAGGTATTTCTTAGAAACCGCCACACACTGGCAGTGCTCAAAGCCCCATAAGAACTAGACCTGCCTCTCCTGCTCTTTAGGCTTTGGCTTACGGTTTCTTACCCAGTGTCCTTTTTTAGTTCAGGTAGGGCACAGAGTCACGTGCACACACAAAAATTGACTACTGCTGAATAATGGCTTTACAATACTCGAAATAATAGCTTGGAGAACCAAATAATTTAGCCATTACTCAGGCAAAACCTCTGCTAATTTAAGACTGAAAGGGAAACGTGCCTGAATAAAACCTGCATGATCAGGCCATAAATTACTAAGAAACGAAAAGGGAAAGACTGAATAGAGAAACGAGTAAAGGACTTGGAGTTTTGAACGGTGCGGAAACGACCTGGAGGAACGTTGCTAATGATTCAGGTAAGTCATTACAAAGATTTTTCTTCTTGGGCATGTCCCTCCAATTTAGAGTGCGTTTGAGTGCTGTTCTTAAACATAAACACTCCCCGCTTCGCTCTGCTCAATCTAATTGGTAAATGTCAGCCCTCCCGGCCCACCGTCATTCTCTCAATTAAATGATTACGCGTCCCTCAGCTGGCGCTCATTTCCAGGGCTGCACGTAGCAGCCCTTCCTGCTGCCAGCATGCAAAGCCAGCCCCGCTCCCACCTCCCTCCTCAGCTCCCAAATTTCTCCTGCTGCCAATCAATCTCAGTTTCAAGGCTGACTGCCATGACCTGGCACGTCAGCAGTGCACTGGCAGCCCCCCTCCTATGATCTCCGCGCACCCACAGAAATGGACTCCCAGGTATATAGTCCTTATCTGCCCTTTGCAGTCACTTTGCTCCGGACCGTTTAGCGTTTCGCTCACCTTAGCAGCTGAGCATCCCACGGACAGAAGGTACCCTGGGCTTTAGGGTAGAACTGTCAATCTTTGCATCCCTGCTTCTCCTCTTCCTGTAAATGAGTTCATCTGTCTGGGTAAATGGCAGCCATCCGCAGATCCTCTCAGAAGCATCACTGCCTGGAAGATAAAAGGTACAGTAAATGAGTTCTTCGCAGATAACCATTGTCTCAATTCATCATCTGACTGACTCTCAGCCCACCACCCATTAAACTTATTTGTTAACACGCTGAAAAGACCAGAGGGTCCTTTAGGTCTGTCTTTGGTGCTCAAAACTCTTTAAAATGTCATCACTCTCAATATTCTTTCTTCTTTTTTTTTTTTTTCCTTTTTCTTTTGCCACTGTTGCTACCAGCATTACTTTTTTGTTGCATCTTCAGCAAGGTCATCACCCGGGAAGTGCAAATTGGCTGCCCTGTCGGCAGACGCAATTAAGCCAAAAATCACAGGGTCTGTCTGAAGGGTCAGCGGCAGCCCAGGTATGAGCACTGGAAAAGTAAACATCAGCTTCCAAATTCAACAAAGTAACCACCAAAAAATGCACAAAAGAGGCATCTTTTAGATTAGGGAGAACCCAACAGAACAACCCAGGCAGGGGGGTGTGATGGAGATCCCCTGAGATCGGCCCCTTCTTCTCTTACCGCGACCTGCACATATTGCTGACCTGATCAATTTGCCAATATTGCTTTAGGGGTCAGACAAAGATCAAGACTATATCGCAGCCCTTTCGCTCTCGCTTCACTGATCGAACAGGTCCTGCCACAATTCTCTCAGCACATGCAAACCCCGAGCAGCCAAGCTTGCTGTTTTACTCTGACGTGGGGATGTCAGGATGGCATCTCATTGCCAAAAGAACGTGGGGCTCAATGGCTTTTAATTAGGTATTCAAAGCCGTTCAAAGTTTTATATATATTTTTAATGGCCTAGACATTATGCTGATTAGCATGTAAGACTGCAGAATTAACGTCAGAGGACTACGTTATTGTCACAACTTCATGTACTGGCGTGATAGATCACCTTTCTGGAACACTCAAACAGCGTTACAGAAGGGAGCCGCTTACCCTCTGTTATGGTAAGAGAAAGATGCTGTGATAATGCCCTGTTATTTGTGTTTTATCAAAGGCACAGCACAACCACGCTACCCAACAAACCCATCGGCGCAGCGGAGGGCAGGGCTTTCAATGGACCATCGCTTGCCTCTGCGTTTTGATGGTTGGAGGGGTGTGCTGGGGGAGGCGCTGATTCAGGGAGTCAATGGGCTTCGACGGCACTCGGCACACCGCGGAGCAATGGGATCTTAGCAGGTGCCTCTGCTCTGCCTTTCGCTCAATCAGAGACCACTTTATCCAGAACAAAGACCCAGAAACATCAAGTATGATAGTTCTGCAAATATCTCTTCAGAAAGCCTGATGCGCCTTCTAAAATACAGTCTGTGAATGCGCGTCGGGAGTCCTGTCATCAGGAAGAGGTATTACAATAAAACTAACAAACAATCAGAAAAGACAAATTCTTTTGATTCCAAAACCCTTAATTCACGATCAAACACAACACTTAAATACGAAACACTCATGTTAATCTCATTGTACGATCCATCCATGATATATAATTCTTGGTTTTGTCTTTCCTCCCTTCATCCTACCCTACATATCCTTTTTCTCTCCCCCTCTGCTTTCTCCCTTGAATCTCCGAGGTCCTGTTTCACCTTTAAAACTAATAAAGCTCTTTAATCATCAAGCTGTTAATTCAAATATTTCTTTGTCACCAGTGTGGAAACTGAAGATTTTCTTCACTTTCCTGCAAGGGATTTGCAACGAACATCCACTAATCAAGGTAAATAGAAGAGAAATCACAAACTACCTGGGGCCAAGCATTTTGTACTTGAGTGCTTAATAACAGGCACATAAATCCATATATAAGTAACCCAATAAACAACCCAATTTAAAAACAAAACAAAATATCCAGCAATTCCCATTGATTTCCTTAGTCACTTTGCTTTCTTCATCAGTAGTGAAAAATTGAGAATCAGTTCTGGGCATTCACATGTGAAAATATTCATCTTAGGAACACAATTCTGAGAAACTTCTGCCCCAATATAAGAAATTAAAAACATCAAAACTGGGCTTTGGGTTGACAGCTGTAAATGATGGGATTCAGATAAATTTGAACATCTCATATAATGTCAAACCTGTTGGTACGTGGTGCCACTGAGTTATGCACATTGACTCGAGGGTCTTGAGGCAACTAGCAAATGAAATTGTTCCTAATGAGTGGTAAATCAAGGCACGGGGGTCTGCGAAGCCTAAGGTAGGCACTGCACAATTTCACATTGCTTTTGTAGCAGATAGCAAGAAAACTGCTACTAGATACAAAAACTCTGAACCTTGGCTCAGACCAGGGGCTCCCAGAACGCCGTCTGTCAGCACGCCTGACCCTGTCATCCCTATTCGCACGATCCTACATGAGGGAAATTGCCAAATTCAGGCTCCCTGGATTTTTGCAGGCAGCTGGGCTGCCATGTTCAAATGCTAAACTCCAAGGAAAACAAAATCTGGGAACGGGCCAGGGACTATTAACCTAGAAAGTACACAAGAGCGATGGTTTGATTCACCCACATCCGTGGCTCCCATCTATCTGAAGTCAAGTTCACCAACCCACAGCAAAGATTCCAGCAATTTCCATAATTGCAGAATCACAAAATGCTTTCTGTCGGAAGAAACCGTCAGAGCTCATCTAGTCCAACCTCCCTGCAGGGAGCAGGGACATCTGCAACCAGAGCAGGGTGCTCAGAGCCCTGTTCAAGCTGACCCAGAACGTTTCCAGGGATGGGGCTTCCACAGCACTGAGAAGAATTCACACCTCTAGAGCTTAAAAACAAAACCTACCCCTCAGAAAAAAGTAAACACTGAAGAACAACCAAGTTGCCAAGTGGTTTGGCTACTGCTAGGCTACAAAGACTTTCATTTCCCCACAGATGTTTCCCAGACAGCTACAGATTCTTCCCACCAAAACCTCTGTGCAATTGAGGCAACAGAGACACGTAGCAAAGGTAGCAGTACCTGACCGATCTGTGGGGTGCAAATACAGGGTGCTGTTTACTCGGGAGTGTTACTAGCCATAGGGTCTCTGAGCTCCAGTTGTTAGAGAACGTTCATCACAAGGTTGTCGTGTGAAAAGCACGAGAAGGCAGCAAATATGACGAGGCAGTGTTCTCAGCTTTTCTTTCACAACTGCCTCTCAGGACTAATTAGAGTTGCTTTTGCAGTTCACACACTATAAATTCCTTCAGATGCTTTTGGAAAGATTGTATGATCTCCTCGGCGAGATTCTGCTTTGTGCTGACGTGGCAAGTCAGCCAAACTTCCCAAAGCATCTAACGGTCTGTCTGATTAACAGCGAGGGGAAAGCGGGGCGCGCCAACCGAGTAGTGGGAACTGGTTTGTTAATTTGCTGTTTCCCTTCCTCACTCGCTCCAGGTTAATTGTACATCCTGCAGAAGTCTGCACTCCATTCTCCTGCTGGACTTCTTTAATTAGCTGAGTAACGCCATCTTATTTAATGACTGACCACAGCTAAGAGGTGGAACGAACTGTGCCTCTACAGCTAAAAGAGCAACACGAAGCAGTAAGATACCAAAATCAAGGAACCACAGACTGGTTTGGGAGGAAAGGGACCTTCAAAGCCCTTCCCGTCCAACCCCCTGCAGGGAGCAGGGACATCTGCACCCAGAGCAGGGTGCTCAGAGCCCCAGAGTCCAACCTGACCTGGGATGGTTCTACGACCTCTCTTGCCACCCACACGGCCGCCCAACGTCCAGCTGTGGAAGGAAGGAGTAGGCTCGGAAAGAGAATGACCAGATCTAGGCGTAGCTGAACATGACAGAAAAGACTGTGGGATGGGAGAATCTGCACCAACAGTCCCTCAGCAAGACTCTTCATGGACAACAGGCAAAATTTGAAGAAACAAGCCCGTTAGTAGATAAGACTAATAGAGGTAGAAAAAACAAGCAAGATCTCATACATGCTGCTTCTCAATTTTTTTCCAGTTATACCTGTTGACCTAATAATTCATATTATCATTCCTTCCAAACCATCTCCCTCTCGCATCCTGAGAGAATCACAAGCACAATAACTTTTTACTATCATCCAGCTTTCAAAATAAGGCTTTTCTGTAAAAATATCTGGAATATGTAGAAAGTTGATGGATATTAAAGTTGTTTCCTTATGCCAACGCTCTCATCACTAAATATTATTGAAAACGGAACTAATGAGTCTGGGTTTTCGTTTGTTTTCTATTTTTTAATATCAGCCCCTTTGGTTGTAAAGGCTTTCTGTCTCATTTAAAAAATAAAAATGAAATATTGAGTAGGAAGAAGCAATATAAATGGATAATGAAAGCAAATTATTATAAAAATGTTTCCCTCTTCACTGCTACAATAAAACCAAATTGTATTACGCTAACAAAGCCAAATTGTCAAATACAGAACTACCATTTGGTTTAATATACCACTGCACCCTGTATATTCAAAACGTCCCAGAGTGTCTTGTAATAGTAAAAACACAACCTTATTACCATACGCGTCTCATTTCTTCACCAACCAAGCTCTAAATTGAACAATTAAACATCTCATATGTTTACCAGAGCTTTCAGAGTTTCCTTCCTCCCTCAGCTGTATGCAGGGCTGGGATTTTTATTTTGGTTTGGGTTAGACCATGGTTTGGGGTATTAAAGTGCCAGAACTGAAGTCAGCCAGGTCAGCAACTCAAAGTTTAGCCCCAGAGGCTGCAGCCCTGAGGATGCTCTGAGGAGAGTCCAGGAGGGCTCCCAGGCACCGATTGCCTTTTGCCCATCCACGTGCTCTCAAAGAGCTCCCGAGCCCAGTTTGCGGCACAGGTTGCTCCCACCAAGGAGGAGCCACCTATTTCTGGAGGTGTAAGACTTTAGGATCAATAGATTAAGCACTGAGCAAGTTTGCTTTGTTTACAGAAAAAGACATACATATTTAAAGAAGATTTTCAGAGAAGATCTACTGTCATGGACAAACCAAAATATTCAACCAGAAGAGTTCATCGTGAGGATTTCAATCAATTATTAAAAAAAAAAACCCCAAACTATCTTTTTCATGTCATACCTTTAAGCAGGAAATAGGTTTTTTCTACAAATCTGTCCCTCCAGTACACGAAAATATAATTTCAGCTGAAACAAAGAATTCAGCTGAGACTAACTGTAACATATACAATATCTGACCGAGCTCCATCGGAATTATTTAAACCCTCCCTCACTCAGTACAAAATAGAGTTCAGAAACCTCCCACATAAAGGCTCTCAAGCTTGTCTTGTTTCTGATGCAGCTAACTTTTTTAGCTGCCTGATCACAGTCCCTGCTAAAGTGTTCTCCTAGTTCAAATTCGGGCATGAAATGGATTTTTTTTTTTTTCAGTCAAACCAAACTCCTGGGTAGAGAAAGAAAGAACCAAATAGTTTGAGTCACACTGAATTTTTAAAAGGAAGTTTTGAGTGGTGAACTCTAATCCACCTAACGAAACTAACTCCTAACCTCGCTGATTTTCACATTCACCCCTTTGAACTAAGTCCTGTTCTGCACCCACAGCTGATCCTACAGCACATTCTGCTGCATGTTGGAGCTCCGTTCACATCTGCACTGTCCATCTTTCAGCCTCCCACTGGATCGCAGCCCATTCAGTACTAGTGTGGATCACCAGCGTCTTCCTGACAAAAATACAGAGGCTGATACCAGCATCCTGAATTTCCTCTCCCTCAGAGCTACACCTAAGACTCTGGAAGTTATTTCCAGCTGTTGGTACCTTCCATCAGCAATACCTCTTCCAGGTACCATTTTTATCTTCACTCTAACCAAGGTCTTGGCTACGCACACTAGAGATGCTTGATTGCGTTCAGCTATAGATGTTTCATTGTACTAGGTTACCTTGGCAAGATACTCCACTGCTTTTCTTGCCAGCAGCTTGCACGTGCTACTAGCCTCTAAAGGGTTTCCTGCCACAGCATCTCTTCACCTTTTCCTGATCTAGTGCTTACCAGTACCACCAGGCTTACACTGAAGCTGGGCCACGTAGCAAATAAGATCCATCTAGTCACTGATTTAACGCTCTACATAATGGCTGTAGCAGTGGCCAGCAGCTCCACTAAGACTCTTCGGACCTGTCAGAGATGTACGTTCTCTAAACACATGGAAGACATCTTCCATAGACGTCACTGTGCTGTCTAAGGGGTGCAGGCCGAGAGCCAGCACGCGGACAGAGGACATACTACTGTTATTCCATGACTGCCCACCGGTGCTCTTACGTTGCTAAACACAACACAAGACCGTCTAGGGGAACTTCTGTGGCCAACTTACCGACTCAACATTAGCCACCTGCTGGCACTGCAAAAATCCATAATCTACTTCTGACGCAAACTTCAGCCAAGAAAACTCCACCCAGCACCTCATACTTTTCAGCCCGTACCAAGAAATGGCACAATCCAAAGCGTTCTCTCCAACCATGCTGTAAAATTCACTCAGAGTTCTTACATGAGCACAGATTGGCACCTGAACAACTCTTACACAGGCAGGTTTCAACACAAGCACAGCTTCGGGGCCACGCTCCAATGACCATCCATCCTTTCCGTGCCATACTGCTTTTTTTCTTCTCGGGATAGTAGTAGCCACAGTTGACAAAGCTTTCCTGTTTCCCACTTCATGGACTCTTGGGTGGTGGCAAAAACACCCACGCTCAAAAGACATCTGCACTCTCAGACTGCCTCTGGCTGGCTGGCATTAAAATTTTATCTTGTTTGTCTCATTTGATTGGGGGCCGGGGCGGGGGGTGGCAGGGAGGGAGAGGGGGGACAGATGACACACAGTTGAGCTCCTCTTACCGTTTGCCTGCCTTTCTCTAAGGCTAAATAAGCTTTTCAATAATCTCCCCTGTAAACTGATGTCAGTGGTCATACAAATTATTTTCCTTGGCTCTAATTAGTCAGTTTATTATATTTTCAGAGTTACATAAGAGGGCAGAGATCTCTGCTCGTTGACGTACACATCTATTCATCCTGGGAGCACGGGATGAGTCTGGTCCATCAGGGCCAGCACTCTCAATCCTAAATTTGTTAAATAATTCCTTTCATAAACCAGTCAGACTTCTTTTTAAAACCTCAGGGAAGGGGTCCTCTCTATTGCCTGATAGCTGAAAACCTTATTCTAATTTCTATCTTTTGCTTATTAACATCCAGCTTAGCCTTTTGTTCATTTGCCATCATTGTTCTTTGTCTTAATGTGCTTTTTATCCCCAGTAGTGTTTACTCTCCTGATGTGTGTGTGGACAGCCATCCTACCCGCTCAGCCGTAATACCGCTAATCTGAAGAGAGCGTGTCCCTTTAATCTCTATGTATAAGATAAGGCGGCTTCTTCCATTCTCTCAGCCACTCTGCTAGTCTCTCTCTCTATATTTTCAATTTGAATTTATCTTTCCTGAATATGGCTGATCAGAAGAGCACAAAGACTTCCACATCCCTTGCAGAGAAGCATTAATGCTTCCCCTCCTGTACAGGGAATTTCTCTCCCAGCGTGATCCTTTCTCAAGGCAGGGCTCCCAGCGTCTCACTGCCCTTCTGAAGGGAACAGCCCACTTGGATCCTGCTTCTCCTTGCATGAGGACGTTTTCTACTTCTCGGTTTCTAATTTAAAACTTGTTATAGTCTTGTAATCTGGGATCACTGGTCTTGAACAAGTCCTATCAGCTCTTCCTCTCTGTTTCTCAGTCTTATTCCAGGCAAGAGCCTCAACTTGGTTTTTGTCTTTTTTTACCAGCAGTAACATGAAAACTGTATTTCAGCTTCCCTTTTCTCTCTCCCACCTCCTTTGCCAAGTCAGTATGAAGACTCAGTCCTTTCTTCCTCCTGTTCCATACAGTTCTCAGGAAAAGCAGATCTCCACAGCCCCAAAATGTTAAATGCCACCAGATGATTTGGTTGTGGTTTGCTTATCTACTAAGCACGTTGTCACCAGGCGGACTACTGGCAGCAGCTTCTCTTTCAGACCTCTAGCAGTGGCCCAGCACAAGATCAAGTCTCAGCTATCCCTTCCTAACTCTTCATTCTTTCACCTGTGATCCCCCCCTCCAAATCCCTTGCTCAGAGCCAGAAAGGAAGGCCAGAGTCCTGGCTGACAAAGGACACACAGCAACATGGAACGACTCACCCAAAGTGTTCCGACGCACACTGAAAGGCACTTGTGCTTTTCAAGCCTCAACCTGCACTTCAGGAGACTGGAGAAAGTTCCTTTGCCATACGTGTTGTTAGCAGCAGACTCTCCCCAGCACACTCCAGCCCTGGAGGACACAGTTTTTTCCCAGTATTTTCACTCCTGCTGCCTTCAACAACTTCCAAACCAATCATTACTGCACACATCAAAAAGCTTTTCATCTGAAGTTCTGACAGATTTCTGCAGAAAGGTTGGGGTTTATTCACTTAATAGACACCAGGGAAGACCAACTCTAGTTTTAAAAATCTCTGAGTGGCCTAAACAAAGTTATTTTTTCCCTGCTTTAGCCTTAAAACCAAAATAGTGTTATTTTCTTAATAGCTTATCCCAGCTTGTTTTCTTTCACAAGCAGCAGCACTTTAAGTAGAGAACCCACACTGTAACAATTTGCTGGGGGAGAACAGATGGGAGCGGAGAGAGGATCAAGGCTGAGTTGTATGCTTTGGCTTTTTAACGCGCATTCATCTGCACTATTTTTTTTTTCATTTTTGACAATGCAATACTAAGACTCCTGGTATTTTTTCAGACAGGAAAGTGTAAAGTTAAAAAGGTAACACAGTGCTTCACAAAGAGGTTGATTATAAACTAAATTGCTCTGCACCATGCTTTCTTATCTGAGTTAGAGGGTCAAATTCTTGGTTATGTTTAAGAACTTCAGACGGCATTTTGTGAGGAAAACGGAGAGAAAATAATTTGCACAATTTTGCCCTTGCCCCTGGTTGGAGAAGTACCTGGATTAGTCCTCTAGCCTATACAGAGTTGTCTTCAGACGAGGAGCCATTGCGCAGAAAGGGAA
>NW_010421655.1:128886-131806 GCF_000710305.1 Buceros rhinoceros silvestris | reverse complement strand
CACAAAAGGGGAAAGAGAAGCCACAGAGGGAGCCCAGCCACGCCAGCAGGTAAACAACACAGCCCATCCCGTGATGGTCCCAGATACTCTCCACTGGCTTTCCAGAAGGACCACATTGAAAGGGTAGTAGGTATTTTGGCAGAGAAACAACTAAGACAAATTATTTATTCTTGCTTCATTCTGGATTAGTTGTAGAAATGGAGAAAGGTACGTGTCTGCGTAGCATTGGATGTCTCTCCCACAGAGAACCTATCCAAGTCTACAAGACTGGGGTGTATCCGGGAGGGTACCTGCGTTAGCCAGGCTTTGGGAACAGGCTGCCCAGGGCAGCGGTGCAGTTCCCTTCCCTGGAGGAGTTTTTAAAAGACGTGTCGACGTGGTGCTGAGGAACGTGGTTTAGCGGTGGACTTGGCTGTGCGGGGGAAACGGTTCAACTCCGTGATCATAAAGGTCCTTCCGGATCTAAAAGATTCTGTCATTCTCAAAAAAAAAAGAGGAAGGCTAACGTAAGAGCGTGGTTTCTCTCTTGCAAAGGCGTGCCTGGTTGTTATAGTAACTTGACTTTTGCAAAGCTCTTTGTGACAAAATAGAGGCCTTTTGCATTAGCAGACAACCTTTTGAGGAAAGATGTAAAATTATATGTGCAAGATATATAATTTGAGAACACATAAAAAAATCTTCCTTTTGTCTTTCTAATCAAATTAAGGCAGGATACACTGAGTCAGTGACAAAAGCACATTAGCCTAAAAACTTCTGAAAGTTCCCCATCGATACAAACGGAGGAGAGACTTCTGCTGGCTTCTCAGCAACAGAAATAGTTTAGCTGTTAGGGGTGTTAGAGTCTCAGGCACATTCAGCTTCGATATTCTGCCAAGTTCACTGTCACGTTGCTTTTTTCTTAATAGAGAGGGCGGCAGGGGGAGGACTAAGCATTTGATCAACAAGACTGATAACAAGGTCCTTTGGTTGACTTCCAAATGTCCTTTTCAAGGGTTCACGTGCTTCTTTCCCCACTCCCTAATTTCTTTCTGAAAAAGGAGGATTTAATACACCTAGAGAGGCGTGAGCATGTGTGAAAGTCTTGTCAACTGCTAACAAAGTGTCTTGATGCAGACATTAATTTGTACAGCGTGCTTGCTTTTCGGGGGAAGATCAGCTTCACACATGTCCTGCTTATTTTTCTTTGACCTTTGAGGGCTAATTCAACATGTACACGTGATTAATTTCATTATCCAATCTGCACAAAGTGCTCTGTCTGAGCAGCTGTAATTAGCCATCTCTTCACTGCTCTGTTCCTATACTCTGTACGTAATGAGATACATAATGCTTTGCTAATGCGCTAGAAATCTTGCGGGTTTTTTTAACTGTCAGTTTGGTTTGCTGTTACTGTATGTTCTTTTTGTAAATTGATCCATTCTCTGTCTCTCAACACCCAAGAAAATCAACCTTTCAAAGAAGCATCCTTCTCATCCACGTCTAGCTCATACGTAACATTTATATATAGCACCACCACCAAATACACATGCACAAACACACGCATAGCAGATGTCTAATAAACAATTTCCTCTCACTGTGCTTCCCTCGTGCCACGTTTGGGTGTTCAATTCAAGTAAAATTCCATAGGCCAAACACTACTCTCCAATTCAGATTTGCATTCTTAGACTTGTTGGAGAGGACAGTCAACACTCGGTCTCGCACCTTATCCACACAAACCACGTTCTGCTCCTGGGACATCTCAGTTTTGCACGCAGCTGCACACCTACAAGCTAACAGACCACAAATGTGAGTTTGTGGTAGTGGCTAATGCACATTTCTCTAGCGTGAGCTGCAGAAGCAAAGATGTCCAGTTCGGCAAGAGAAAGAACTCTGGTTTGATCTGCACCGGGACCACGTGTTCGATTCAGATCTTCTCTGTACATTGAGCCTGGGATAAAAACCCCATGGAGAACCACGGACAGTAGTGATGTATTTTCTACAGCCTGATCATAAGTAGGGATGATAGTCCTCTTTTTCACAGCCTGGCAACAATCTTTCCTGAAACACGACTTCCGTAAGCCCTTCAGAAGAAAACAACATGGATAGCACCATTTCTGCAGCTATATCACGATTAAGGAATCTCCGCAATAATCCTTAAGCTCGTAGTATTAGGATCAAGAGACAATCCCCTTGCCAGCATAATCAGCAATTAAGCAAATAAAAGGCCAAATTATTTTTTTTCAAACCTTCTCTAGCAAAACCCTGTTCCTTCCACAGATCTACCTCCTCACAAAAGCCAGACAGATACAACAATACTTAGCAACGTGATTTGCCCAAGTCTCTACAGAGAGTTTAAAGACAGCACTAGGAATAAGAAATGGGACCCCCTGACTGACAGGCTCAGAGTCCAGTCATAGGCTGTGTAAGTAAATATATTTTGCGTGTGCTTGGGAAGAAATATTAGTTCATGCAGAAGGTTACGGTGACCTTCTGGAAAATATCATCATTTGGGGGAAGGACAGTAAAGGGGCTTAACAAAAGAGGCACAACATGAATCTCCGTTCCTCTGCAATAACAACTAAACAATCAGGAGATTGATTTTTGCAGTTTGAGTTTCAATAAAACGATTCATACTCAAAAAGATACATTCTTTGGCTAATTCTTAATCAGCTCTAAGCAAGATGAACCACACCGTACAAGCTGTCTTGCACCAGACTCTCCTGCGTTCCCATCACCAGTGCTCTAGCCTTGCCCAGGACTAAAGCAGGAGTGTATCACAACCACAGATTGCTTCTCCGCAGCACTGACTTCATCCATGGTCTCGAAGGAGCGAAAGCTTTGCTGCGGCTTCACCACCTGTGAGACGGTCATAATGATACTGATTTATTCATCTCCCTCAAAGGGCCACGATTACCTGGCCCAGGATGGGAAACGCTGGGCTCTT
>NW_010421655.1:124568-128769 GCF_000710305.1 Buceros rhinoceros silvestris | reverse complement strand
CTTTCCCTTCAAACAACCCAGCAGTAGGTTTGAAAATAGTTATTTTGCTTTAGAGGAAAATTTAACAACCTCTCCTTTTGCTAGGAGAACATCTTTTCAGGAAAACTGGATGAAATTCATCGCTTTCTGATGTAACAAACATTTACAAGAAAGTTCATTTAAATGACAGATCTAGAGGAGGAGGACGGACTAATAGTTCATACATTCCTTCTGCTGGCAGCAAGAATTTACACGCAGATTATACATACGTGTAACCACGTATCAAGTCATAGGACCTCGTGAAGTGCCGGGCTGTTTGCTAAATCATCACGCTAGATAAACGACACGTCTCATTGATGCTGCTCGGCATCCAGATAACACAGAGGTTCTTTCAGGCAAGAAAGGAACTGGGAGGAAGGAAAAGACAGACTATGGACCCTGAAGAAAAAGGCATTAATCATCACAAATCACACAGATCTTTAGAAACCAGGGTTTATGTTTGTCACTACCTGCCCACCACACAAATTTATTACTTAAATTACAAAAACAGGACAAACTCAGAGCCTGGAGATCGGAATTTAGGCAATGCCCATTTTTTCTGTCTTGTTTTAAAATATTTTATCTGATCTGGTTTTACTTCTTAGAAATGGCACGTGTCTGTCTTTGGTTTCTCCCTGTGCTTCTCGGCCTCTCTAGTCTGTTAACCTGTTCTTTAAGCTCTCCAGCCTGTGCTTTAGCTTTTACTCAGTTCCTTTTCTTGCATTCTTCCCTGTCACCCTGCGCCTACGCTCCTTTTCTCAGTTTCCAAAATGCAGCACAGATCTTCATCCTCAGATTGCGTCCGAAAGAGAGCAAAAGAAGTTGCTGATCTCTTCACAGCCTTGTGATGTCTGAGAGAGCTGAAGGCAGCCTCTCAGAAAACCACGGAGCTTCGGCTCACCGCAGCACCCCTCTGGCTACCCTGCATAGACACCTCCCTTTCAGGTCTCGAGATCCCCCTCCCGTTGTTTGTCACTGCGAAGCAGCGTTAGTGGTGGCGGACATCTGTGCAGGAGGAGGATCACTGCCTGCCTCCGACATCTGGAACAGCTGCTCCCACCACGCGATGCTTTCGCTGGTGTGGTGCAGCTGGCTGCGGAGGAGGAACCTCCGCTAGCTCCCATCTCTACCAGACTGTTTAGCTCAGCTTAAAACCTGCATGTTTTCCTCCTCTAATCTGATCCCACTCCTTCACCAAAACGCTCTGTCGTTTGGATTTAAGTGCGTTGGCTGTGTTACAGTTCCAGTCTGGTTTTGTGCGTGACAGAAAATCTGCTTTCATGACTTGCTCAGTTCTCCCTTTGTTTCCCTCTGGGCTGTAAACAAGCAGCACAAACAGTACATCTTTCTGACCTGTTTCTCCCTGTCCCATGGCAGGGACAGGAGGAAAAGGTCGGGAGGAGGTAGAGAGAATCCATCCACAAGGTAAGACGGGACAACTGAGAAACCTGATGGAGAGCACGGCACATTTTTGAGCAGCTGGTGCAGATAAGGACAAGGGGGTTTGTTTGTCAATCCCTGCGAATGTGATTTCACTGTCAGAAGCGAGCTGTTCTCTTTGGCGCATCAAGAGCTGAAAAACAGGAGAACCACCAGCAGAGGGTAAAGCATCCAGGAAGGGGGGAGGAAAATGTTAGCTCAGCTCTTTCCTACATGACATCATGAAGACAGACCAAAGAAGAGATTGTTATTGCCATCCCACAAGTGAATTTTCATGTAAGAAATATATTCAGAAGTTTTATTTACGAAGTACTGCAGGGACCCCAGCTCCGCTGTGGCTGAGCATGCACTGTGACTTCCCAGAGGTTACGTTTTCTGCCACCCATCCACCAGAAACAAACAGGCAAGCACGAAGAGATGAGGGTGGAAACAGCAATGACTGACAGAGAGGGACTTTATAAACTGAGGCACCGATGATCTTGAATTACGTGGTCTGGGAACACGCCTGAAGGTATGACACCTACTGAAGGTGGGAGATAGCTACAGAGCTCTTCTGATACTAGAACGTACATCTCGTGAAAGGACTTCTCAAACCTATTCTTCAAGAATACCTCTCTCTGTTGCATTACATCAGCACTGGGCAGCTCTGCTTGAGCACCTCCGTGCCCTTAAGACCAAATTCTACAGTGGCTGGACACGTTGCCCACCTGTTTAAAAAACAAAATGGGAAAGAAGAAGGGACAGCCAAGGTCCCTTTGGCAAACTTTGGGAACATTCTGTTTAGCACCAAAGGAAATAATTAGTCAGACCTGGTGGTTAGTAACAACAGCAACCAGGTCATTGTCGAAGAAGAAAAGATCTCTGCTTCTTAGCTGGAGGTTACCAAACATTGCTGTTTGCATTCTCGACATCAGCAAGTATTAAGCCAGTTCATCCAGCATTAAGCACTAGAGGCCCAAGTGTTTTGCACGGCAGCTCTAATTTTCTGTTTGCGCTGATAGCCAAGGGGCCATGAGCTGTAAAATCAATGTGTATCATGTCAGTTGTCGCTGCATGCCGTAACGAAGGTGTTATGCAAGCTGAGTTTCAGACACAAATTCTATAAACTTTCCTTGTTGAAGCTTCGGGTGCTTAGCTAACACTTGGGGAGTTAGCGGTGAAGTTAGAGTAGCTGTAGAAGTTGAGGAGTAAAGGAGAGAGGCCTCTCCAGTAAATCCTTTCCATCTCCAGATTCTGCTAACTGGTCCATGATGAGCTAGAAAGACTTTGGAGTTATTATCATTCTCGTCATTCATAAAAAACACAGCTAAAGGTGGTGTATATTACCCCAACACTCATGAGACTGTACAAAGCGTGCCCCTACTTACAACCAAGATTCCAACTAGGAAATATATTGCTCCTTTCCTCCCCGTGGCACACCAATTTCTCAGGTCTATCAACCACTCAGCAGCTCTCTAAGGCAAATAAAAACCTGCTGTTGGGGACTTAGGTCTGCTGATCTTCTTCATTTGTGAGGTAAGATGGATTCGAAGCCTGAGTTTAGCTTGATTTCCCTGATGGATGATGCAATGTCTGTGCCCCAGGTTTCAGGCAGTTCTCTATCAGGCTCAGCAAATCGGTATTTCCCATATTGAAACGTCACTATTTCAAGCTGTGCAGCAAAAATAAAGGTGATAGGTGAAAAAAAGAAAAACCACCAAAAACCTGCCCCCTAATATCAATAAAATGAGGAGAAAAGCCAGTATATCTGTAGCTGCCTTGCTCATTTCTTGGCTGACTGCTGTTTGTTGTTAAAAAGCAGTGGAGGATTTGCCAGAGGACTTGGCTGGTCATGCAGGCAGCCCATGTTCAGGGCTGGTCTCCACTGAGGGACTGAGCAGAACATCAGTAACAGGGCCACGCGCTCCCGACTGCTGCACGCAAAGCACGGCTGACTTTCACACCACACAAGAGTAATGGCCAGAAATGGGAGGAAATTATCAGCTATTATTCAGATTTTTGCGGCTCATCCTTAACTGACTGTGAAAATGTTTCTTGCACCTTTCACAGGAGCATCTCTCTCCACACACCCTAAGAGGACTTTATGTCTCTCTCACTACAGCAAATATAAGCTACCAATAAATCATTATTTTTCTTATTCCGAGCGATGCTGACACTGTAGCCTGAAACTATCAAAAGCATCTTTGTGTGCTTCTTGCCAGCCCATCAATCTGATGGGTCAGGACACAACTGACTGTGCCCTGAATTTTTTTTGACAGCTGAATCTTTTCTCATAACAACTGACCACGTAGAAGCACTTGGAGAACCATGTCGGCCCATGAAAACACCGTTATCGTGTGAGGTTCGTTTGCAGTTGTTAAGTCAGATTCTAAAACGCTCCAGCCAAGTTTTGCAATTAAGGTCTAGAAAAACAAGATGTGCTTCCTGAAGATATAACCTATCCGCAACATCCAGGACGGGGGTGATGTGGGATGTCGAGTAAATGTCCCCAGAACACACTTTAAAGCAGATATACCTGAAAGTATATACCATGGCAAAACTCTTCATCTGCTTAAAATAAAAAACGACGGTTGTCTACACAAAGTGCTCATGCTCTCCAGATAAGCAAAAGGAAGGTTTTGTTTCTCAGGCCTACAGAAGCTGACCATGGAAAACCTGTTCCCTCCTCCTACTCCCATCTTGTGTCCCCTTTCCTCAACTTCTCTCTAGCACGAGCTTTCTCAGAACCAGCTCTCTCTCATGC
>NW_010421655.1:122949-124493 GCF_000710305.1 Buceros rhinoceros silvestris | reverse complement strand
AGGGAAAAGGGAAAACATGCCTCTGAATAACCTCCATCCCTCTTTTTAATGTCTTCACTTTAATTTTTTTTTCCTTTTCATCTTGGTGCCTCTTCATTGCTTTCAGCCCTTACTGGTCTCACTCTTTCTTAACCCCACCTCTATCACTCCCCATCCTGTACATTGCTCAGACACTATTTAGCATGTCTCAAATTCCCAGACACCTGACCCCCTGTCATCTTCACCCTCCCACGAACCTCCCTCCCCACCCATTACTTGTCTAGCAAAGGGGTAGTAGCTACCATTTCTTGACACTGTATCTCCTCTTTGGAGATTTTCTGGATTTTTTTTCCTGTTTCCCAGTTTCTGTGCTGCACACCCATATCTGTGGTCAATTCCAGAGCTGGGAAAACACAAGAGGAGGAGGAGGGTGGATAACAGCATGTGGAGAAGAGGCAGATTGCAGGCCTGTCTTCGACGCACACAATAGACACCTAAGAAATCAGTGACTGACAGACCAGGGATGGAGATATTTCACAAGCCAGACAAAAGGCTTAAGAGTGCTTAATCCTCAGCTGAAAGGTCAGGCAGGTTTACTTCCCAGCAGTATCAAGCAGGAACCAGCCTGCAAGCTCGTTCAGCCAATGAAAGCTACCTCACCTAATCAGAGCAAGAAGTTTTCTTTTAGGCAGGAACACGTTTGCAAAAAAAACAAAGCAGCACTTCTCATTAAAACACCCCGAAGTCTCCACAAACAAACATGAGCAAAAGACTAAACCGATCGTTTGCTTGATCTTGATATTCCCCCTCAGCACAGGGACATGGTTTTATCTACCCCAAGAACAGAAAACGCTGCAGCAAATGCTACGCTGAAGTAGATGTTACATACACAGAGCTGAATGACTTCTACCATTCATCCGGGGGACACAGAGCCACAGCCCGGTGCCTTCACTCCGATTCGATGACACCTTACTTCCCACTGGCTTTAACAGGGTTATTCAGTGAGTCTGACTCCAAACAGGCTGAAATCACAGCCAGTGATCGTACTGACTTCTTTTGAACCAGCAACGGTAAAATAGTGTCCAGCGCGAGCAGGAGCATCAGAATTTATCCCATAATGAGACCCCTGCGGGAAGCTAGATCTCTTGGTAGCTTCCCACTGTTGAAGGTGCCTGGCTGACGGACAAGATGAAACCTATACATCAGCCTCAGATATTTAGGATGAGCCTTCCCAACCATGAAATTAAGGACAGGCACAACGAGCCTGTCTTGGTCCTGTTACTCCTACATCCGCTGTACACAGCACTGTGGAACGGGATGGAGTAGTTTGAGATGCTGCAATTTTCAACAGTTTTCCCACTGTTGAAGGTGCCTGGCTGACGGACAAGATGAAACCTATACATCAGCCTCAGATATTTAGGATGAGCCTTCCCAACCATGAAATTAAGGACAGGCACAACGAGCCTGTCTTGGTCCTGTTACTCCTACATCCGCTGTACACAGCACTGTGGAACGGGATGGAGTAGTTTGAGATGCTGCAATTTTCAACAGTTTTGAAGTTTGTT
>NW_010421655.1:99109-122817 GCF_000710305.1 Buceros rhinoceros silvestris | reverse complement strand
CTTCTTCCCCATTGTATTTGGTCTAAGCAGCAAAACAAAGCCATGGTTAAAAAATAAATCAGCTCCAGCCATCAGGAGCAATGTTACGCACGCTCACATCATGACAGTTTTTCACAGCTTTCCAGTGTAGGAGGAGAGCACTTGCCACTAGAGCTGTAAATAAAGCTCTTAGAGAAGGTTCCTGCTACTTTTTGGCCTACGTGCACTTGAGAAATGGAGTATGCATGCACTGAATTTATGAACAGGACATTGTACAAATACAAAACAATAAGGAAATTAGAGCTCGGAAGTCACAGAAAATTAGAACTTGATCTAAGCAAATGGAAAAACAGGGTAGAAGAGGCAGAGACACATCCAATACAGAAAGCTGTTTAAAGCAAGGATAATGGCTTTGCCAGGAGGTTTTAATTCAAAAGGATAATGAAAAAGAAAACAAAGAGGTGATAATCATCCATCCCTCTCAGCACAATTAGTTGTTTTGTACCATGTGAAGATTTCAGCCGTGACACCCTTTGCCAAACATATAATATTCCTGCTATTAATATGCATTTTCTTGCAGTGAGGAATAAAACCTGAAGTATAAGTTAGAATGTAATTTAAAAAACCCCAGACAACTTCTACCTGAGTCTGCAAGACCAGCAACAAAAATTCCAATGAGCTGGCTTATGAAACAGGCAGCAAGAGGTCACGGAAATGTCAAACGCGGCATCTTTTACATGAGCTGCTCCAGGCGCCAGTCCAAGGCTGGGCGGAGGGGTAACGCACACCACACCACATCTACCGCGGTGGCACACACCAGCGGTGTTCTGGAAGAGAACTGTCTCAGTGCCCATCAAATCCTTAGCAGTTTTTCAGTAAAAGAGAAGAGCGGAGGCACCTTCAGCAACGCTGGCTTCAGGAAAAGGAGGATTTTGAAAATGCAGTGAGATTGCTGATGCATCCGTCAACGTCCACGAAGGAGCTGTCTTCGCTGAGGCTGGCAACATTCTAACCAATACCCCAGAGGCTAAATGCCTTGGGGCAGACCAGTTGTGCCCAACCCGATCCTGCCGAAAGAAGCAGCCTTCACATTTTGCATTACACACGTTACCCCTCAAAAATACTTATATCTGTGACCTAATGTTGTTCATCTTAATGTACCTGAGGGAAAAAAAAAAAACAAAACATAAAAACTACTCAAGTCTGAGTTCCACAAACCCTCAGAGTTCTGCAGTTAAAATGCAGCTCGTCTTTTGTGCCAGGGAAGTTCCTGACTGCAGGTTCTGCTACCGGTCTTTACTTAGATGTTGATACTCAAGCAGTCTTTAAAAAGAAATTTAATAAATGTATCATTCTCCTCAACCACACTGTTTCCTACTAAGAGCAAAATGACACCGAGAATCTCAAGAGCTGCCCTGGTTGTGATAGTAGTAAAACTCCCTCTCCTTTACTCTCCCCCAAAAGTTACCAAAGAAAACTGTCTCCTGCGTATCATGGGTGTAACCTGCTGTTATTTTTAGAGTAATGCCGAAGTATTCTGCACTGGAAACACTAAAGACAGCAGCGTTGCTATTACGAGCCCTAGTGCGGTGGCTACTCGCTGCTTATTTCTCAGGGATCTTGAAATACCACCTGAAAAGATGTGTATGGCTCTGGAGCGTCACCCCAAAGGTTCAGCTGATCCGTGGCCTGCTCTCAGATGGCCTCCTAAAGAGGATGATGAGGGACCTAGAGCTGTAAAACACAGCAAGCAGCAGGGTGATCCTTCCCCTGACACATCCTCCCACCTTCTAGTGAAGATAGATTTTGAATGGGTGTTTAAACGAGCCAGATTTCACCATCAAATCCCACGTGTGCTGCTTTGACGACCCAGTTTGCAACCTCCGGTCTAACCCCAGCGTGGGTAAGAAATACGACTCAGCGATTTAACACCACACGTTTTCTCAGTGAATCGCACACGTATCTGGAACGGGAATTTCTTCATCCTCAGAGCTGTAATACTACGAGCAGGACACAGTAATTCACTGTCCATTCTTGGCTCATGTATCTTCTGCTCTTCGCCTAAGACAATATCTTTTTATACTTCTATATATTAACTCTATTTTGAAAGTGAGGATTCATAGTCTTACTTGTTTTTACCACCGAGGGAAGAAAATCAGACCCAAGGAAGCCTTCCTCACTGCCTTCAGTAGGATGGCGCTCTCAGATCTCCGTGAGTCCTTGCTACTTATACTGAGTGAAGAACAACATTCTCCATTTCCTATTTGTATGCCAAGGCTTGTCAAGACCCCTCAGACATACAGAGAAATCTAAGAAAACCACGAAGGGATTCAGACCATCTGCCAAGCAGTCATCACCTGGATTCTGATGTTACACGGGTGCCAATCCAGATGTGTACTGGTGCACGTGATGGAAAATGAATACAATAAGAAAATGAATACTCTGGAAAGGCAGAGTACATTGACATGAACTTTCCATGCTCAGCCTAACTGCAGTGTCTGGATATAAAGATCTGGGGGTCTTTTAATGAGCACATCACATCTGCATGCTCTTTTTTTTTTAATAGGGTTTTAGTTGCAGTATTTTTATGTTGATCAAACATACAAACTGAAAAACTAATCTGGAAAAATTTTAATCCTTTAAATAAATCCCAACGATGGGTTTATGTCATTCCAAGTTCCTGCCTGCAATGGCAACATTTCAAAGGATTTCTCACCTTTGGTGACAGAGCATTAATAGCTGTCCAACTAATGCAAGCGGCAGGGAAGGCAACACATGCACACAAAATTATGAGATTAAATGTTTACACGTATCATGCTGGACCAGCAAATTATTATATACATCCTGCGAGAATGTGGGATATGGGCATGAACTGGAATAAACCTCAAAATTATCTATTTAGCCAGCCTGAAGAGAAGGAATCCTTATGAAAAATAGACTGGGAGATGCTCACATCACCTATAGTTTCTCCACGTGTGATGGAACCTACCGTAACAGCCAAAACACCGGGGCTCCTCTAACGAGCCGCCCTTCAGCAGCAGGCTCCTCACTGGGAACACCAGCCTCACCCATCTCTCCCCGCCTCGCAGCAGAAGCTGTAGGGAGATCTGCTATTGAGTCCGCCTTTCGTAATTCGTCTCGTTAGAAGGATAAATGGAAGAGAGAACTAGTTCACTGTCTACCCTTTCCTGTCTTACTTGCCGCCCTCCTGGTCCCGGCGTTCTCTGGGGAACCACACCAACTCAATTTAATTGTTCGTAGGAGGGATGAAGAACGCAGGTTTCAGCGAGACCTCAGGTGGTGACAAGTAACAGCAGAGGCTGAGGCCAAGCCTGGAGCTGAGACATCAGGAAGAGCTACAGAGCCTGTCTCAAGACAAGGGAAACATCAGGTTCTCATACGGAGACAGCAGCAAATAAACCAGAAACACCCCACCAGGCAGGACCTGCAGAAAAGCCGCCAGGAAAGAAAGGAGAATAGAAAATAAGAAATATTAAAACCTTCAGCTTCAGGAAGCCACTAGTTTCCTCATGCCTCGAAAGGGCGGCACAGCCCCACAGAGTGTTTGCTTTCCAGCACAGCTCCTTCAAAGCGCCGCAGCAGCGATCTGAGACAGAGCTGCCCTGGAAACGAGAGCAAGCTGGGCACCGGCCAGGGCCGGGCACCAGCAGACGTGCTCCTCTTATCTCCTCTACCATAGGAGCCGACAGCTGCTGCGGGCTGAGGCACAGCACGGCCCGACAAAGAACTGCGCTAGTTATAGTGCAACAAGGCAGGTAAAACAACAAAATTTAATACTTTCGAAGCTGGCTATATTACTGCCAGCTCTTTAAGTGGAGCACAGAAGCTTGGCTAACAGGGATGTTTAGAGCTGGGTTTTTTGGAAATGACTCTGCTTTGACTCGTGTTATACATAGCAGATTTGCTTTTATGCTATTCTGAGCATCTCTCTCAAGTCCAAAAACTTCCACGGATTATCTCCTGCCTTTGGGTGCGGGCCATGATTGTTTGTCCAATTAGCACAGGTAGTGGAAAAAGAAAAGACTCAAATCCGCAAAGCGGAACAATTACTAGAAAAAGATATCTGAGGATTCTAAAAGGCTTTGGGGAGAGTTGTGGGCAGCAGAAAACTCAACCGCCGTAAACATCATGCATGATGGTATGAACAGCCCGTGGGAAATAATCCCTTCAGTCAGTCGGCGTTGCCAGTTCTCTCTCATTATACAGCACTTGGCGTGACTTCCTACTCCGATTGCCTCTGAGTCAGAAACCCCCAGATATGAACCAGGATTAGCTGCAATACACTACCAGAAACCCAGCATACTTCAGGCCGTGTCAAGCTCTGAAGAGCCGTACCCGTTATTATACCCACACAGCGAGCCTGCATGCTGGAGGAATGGTTGGAAGAAACCTTTAAGCTCCTCAAGCCCAACCATTAACTGAGTGCTGCCAGGTCCCCACTGACCCCTGTCCCTCAGCACCACATGGACACATTTGCTAAACCCCTCCAGGGATGAGCACTTCACTGCTGCCCTGGGCAGCCTGTTCTAGAGCTTGACAACCCTTTCTGTAAAGGAACTTTTCTTAGTATCCAACCTAAACCCCCCAGGCACAACTTGCAGATGCTTCCTCTTGTCCTGTTGCCTGGGAGGGAAAAGCAGGGAGGCTGCAAGGAAGGAAGAGGTGGACAGCAAAGCCACTTCAAAGCACTTTAGCAGAGGGACCTGGCAGCACTCCTCACCCGCAGGCCCTCACCGTGGTCTGCATAGACGGCGGCTCTTGGTAAGCATCTTCCCAATAATCTCTTACCATGGGGGGAATCTGAAGAGAAGGAGGAAAAGAAATCACTGGGGAGATCCCAGAGCAGCAAAGCTTCTTTTTCTCCCCTCCAGGCAGGGCCTGCAAGTTAAAGTGCCTGTGCTAGTAATGTGCTAAGTGCTGGTAAAGCTTCTAGTTCTAGCAAAGAAGGAAAAGGTGACTCGGAAAAGTCATCCCACTTAAGCAGCTTCAGTTTCAGCCACCTGCATGGTCAAAGTCAGAACATCGACTGTCTTAATATCTAGAGACTTCTGATCAGCTGTTTCTCTATTCTCTCCTTTTTAGCCTTCTCCCTGGTGAAAGGTTGACACCAGCTCGCCCAATTCCGCCACAAACAGGCAGCCCATCCTCCTCCCTCCCCTCTGCCTCCAGTGATGCTCAGTCTCCTCTCTGCCTCCTGCACCCCCAAGCCCATGCTGCTTCATGCCACAGGAGCACCTGTGACACAAATTAAGCATGAGCAAGGAAACACCAAAGGTTTCACAAAAAATGCCAGAAAAGTAAAGAGAGTCAGTTTGCAGAAGGAGGTAGTTTTAATGGCAAATGGCAAGTGTGGAGCCTGTTTGGCAGCTGAAAGGGAGGTGTTCTCAAAAGTCACCTGCAAACTCAGTCTCCTTGCCAAGCTTTACCATTTGCTTCCAGGTGCTGAAGAAATTTGTTGCTCCCGTCTCTGTCTGCCAGCCACATCACTGACTGGGAATAAGACACGGCATTGCAATGGCCATTAACACCTTACCCTCCTCAACACTTGCTTGATTTCATAGCAGCAACTGAAGCACTGCACTTGAGATTCAAAATGTGGAGACAACTGGTCAAGTGCAAGAAAACAGCATTCAAACCGATCCCATTAAAACACTGTGTCTCTCAATCTATAAATGAATATTTCTGCCAGAGCAGGAAGAAGCAAGAAAATGTCACCTCCTTATCTCTAACAGTATCATAATCTCCCCTGGCTGCAGTCACTCCACCTGTATGGATAAAATAATTTAGATAAAGCCACATCCCTTGAACACGGCAGAGGCAGAGATATCCCTCTGAGGATGGCAGCGAGCACATAAACAAACTATTATCGTATCAGCTCTTCTATCATGACTGACATGTCTCAATATACCAGATCTAGCTGATAGGATGCAACTACTTCAAACATAATAAGCTACTATTACTTTTCACTGCACAGTCTCTCCAGCTGGAAAGGTTATTGTCATTACAGCCTGGATGCTACTTCACTTACATGAGAGATGCTACATGCAAAAGTGGAGATTATTACCAAGATAACCCCTCTGTCAGTCCTCGTGGGTTGCTCCTCTGATCTAGTCCAAAAATAAAATTACCCAGAGGCTTTAATGAACTATACGTAATTGATGTCTGGTATTAACTGCACCCTCATCAGAGAGATAATATCTCTTCCCCAGACACGTATCATTCATATCCTCACATAAATCTAGTGTTTGTCGAGTGGGCCCATTTATATCATCTTACAAAATGTCAGACAGATCGGTTCTCGCTCCATTTTCTAATTTCCTGATATAATGGATATGTACATCCACCGTTGCCAGGCAGCAGATCTCAAGCTGTAGCCTCCACGGCATTATTCTTCCCGATTTCCACATTAATTATTGACAGATTGAAATATATTAATTAAGAGCAGCTAGGAACAGCATGCCTCATTGCTAATCGCTGGGATTACCTGCACAGCAAAAGAAGGCAAATAATCTTTAAGGTGAAATCTGAAGAACTGATTGAAGCAGGAGTGTACAGAGGAACTTCTTGGAGGCAGGAGCATCCTGTTGCCTGCTGTGAGCAAGTTAGAGAGCAGGCTTAACTCCAGCAACAGCCGTGTCCTCTCTGCTCTGCATCTGTACTACCCACGTGGGCTCGAGGCGTGCACTGTGTACAAACAGTCACAGCCAGGATGAACGGCAGCATGAACCCCTGGGTCTGGACAGCCCTGAACAATGGCGAAAGTCAGCAGCTTCAACTTCTCTTGCAGAAATGTCTTTAAAGCATCACGCAAATCTGAGCCAAAATCTTTCCAAAATACAAAAACCAACCAACCAACCAACCCACCCCCCTGAAAACACAGCCCCTCTGAGGTCAAGGTTTCTGGAGAGGCTCTGAGCATAGCCCTTGGGCTTTGTTCGTGCTGAGGACCACACGGTGTTTCTGCTTGCCTTAGTCCATGTCTGTTACAACTTCATGCAAAGACAGACCTCCCTGTCCCCAGGATTCAGCGCTCCTGAGGAAGGCTTCACAACACGGCAGGGGATCAGAGGAGAAGGGAGACAACCTGCCATGCTTGGTAGAGGCACCTGAAAGGACCACAGACCCTACAGCTAGGTAAGTGGCAGAGCAGCCCTCGGAGCTGATGATGAGATTCCTCCCAGGGGACACAATCCCAGCTCTCTGTAGAAGAAAGCGCCTGGTCAAGCACACACAGTGCTGGTAGCTACACGACCTGTCCCTTTAGAAAAAGAGTGTTAAAACCTGAGCAGTATCGGGTCCAGCATCTGCCACGGATAAACTCCTGAAAGGTAAACTGTCCCGAGAACTTTAGTCCATCAGAATGCAAAACAAAAGTGTCTTCTCAGAGCATTTGCTACATTCAAAGCGGGGGCGGAGGTGGGGGAAGGGGGCAGAAAACTCTCACAGTATCAATACTAAAGAGAGTGACTCACAAATATACAAAGAGCAGGAGCAGCGCATCTCTGCTGAGGCTGTTTCAAAGAGCTGCCAGCCAGCTGTACCACCGCTCGTTTGCACACACACACAGATCAAAGGACTCTAGCAACAGTTGGCAATTTTTGCAACATCCGCCTACCCTAAAACCTTCTCCTGAGATGGTGTCATAACTCATCGCCAGGAAATTTGCTCAGGTATCGCATACTTCCAACAGGTAAGATCAAAGGGAACCACGTTAGAAAGACTGAGATTGCTCCACCTACCCATTCACGCAAACTGCTTCTATACCCTTGAAAACCAGAAAGTCCAATATGCCAGAGAAGCTCAACTTGCCACGTGCACGAGCCAACCACCTGTCGTTGAGCGAGATCAGAGGAAAAGCTCCCTCTAATTTCACACACTGACACGACAGAGATTGTTCCCAGTGACGCATGCTTTTCCCATCCTCTGTCTAATGCTTAACTACCCCAGCTACAACTGACACGACAGAGATTGTTCCCAGTGACGCTTGCTTTTCCCATCCTCTCTGTCTAATGCTTAACTACCCCAGCTACGATGCCAGAGAAGCTCAACTTGCCACGTGCACGAGCCAACCACCTGTCGTTGAGCGAGATCAGAGGAAAAGCTCCCTCTAATTTCACACACTGACACGACAGAGATTGTTCCCAGTGACGCATGCTTTTCCCATCCTCTGTCTAATGCTTAACTACCCCAGCTACACAGAGCCAGGAATTGCTCATTTCCAGGCTACGTTGCAGGCTCTGAGTATTCAGAGAGGCCTCAACGGGCAACTAGAGGAATGATTTGTCGCTGTTCAACCATTTGAAAAGCCACGAGGAGCCAGCCCAACCTTGCCTGGTTTGCTCTGCCAAAGTGATTTAACGCTTTGTCCATGGGCATCTGGAGGCTGCGGCGCAGGCATACGCTGTGCTGTCTGTGACCCCTGGAGCTAAACCTCTCCTCTACAGTACTGAAAGTCTTCAACTCCCATTCACATCAGCAAGAGTTTGAGGACGCTGAGTGCTCAAGAGAGGCTTCTGGTACCTTCCTGGAAGTGATCGTGAAAGGACAGAGAGAAATGTGGTCCTGAGGGAGCAAATACCTTTTCTGTCTCCCTCTTGAGAGAAAATCCTTTCATCTGTTGCCCAACTCATTTCATTTCAAACCACACATGATTTTTCCAGATTACAGTGTGTTCACCCACAGTCAAATAAAGATGTTTTGGTATTCAAGGCTTTTTTAGATTCATTTCCTTGAGGATATGTATTTTTTTAAGATTCATATCCTTGAGGCCCATTCAAAAGCACGCATCAGCAAGAGTTTGAGGACGCTGAGTGCTCAAGAGAGGCTTCTGGTACCTTCCTGGAAGTGATCGTGAAAGGACAGAGAGAAATGTGGTCCTGAGGGAGCAAATACCTTTTCTGTCTCCCTCTTGAGAGAAAATCCTTTCATCTGTTGCCCAACTCATTTCATTTCAAACCACACATGATTTTTCCAGATTACAGTGTGTTCACCCACAGTCAAATAAAGATGTTTTGGTATTCAAGGCTTTTTTAGATTCATTTCCTTGAGGATATGTATTTTTTTAGATTCATATCCTTGAGGCCCATTCAAAACCACAAGGTGACCTCATCATTAAACGGGGCTCTACAGATGCGCATAGGTTGTAATAGGTCTCAGGAAAACTGCTATCATACAAGCATCATGTCAGGGTAGAAAACAAATTAAAACCCTCTTATTCAGAAGATTATCTAGGCTTGAATTAGCAGCCTGCACATCCGACTTCCCGTTTGCTCCACGTGCCCTCGCTGCAAACGTTCAACACCTCATGCTGCGCCTGTAATTGTGTCGAAAAAGGCCATCAGATTCCGAGCGCTGTTTCCCGTATTTCTGAATTACATTTAGAGAGTGAGGCACTCCAGGGTATTAGCGTATGCTTATCTTTCTGCACTTTAAAACGTGGCAGGGGTACCACAGCCCTGGACTAAAGATGCATTAGCAGAGTCATGCGGTGACAAATTGCATAACACCTGCTTTTACCAAGCCCAGCTCCAGCCTGCTATTAGTCCCTTGCTTTCATGAACGACGTATTTTACACTTGGAAGAATAAAACAAAACTTGGCCAAGGTAGAGTTGTAAATAAACGCCAGCACATTAAGCTGAAAAAGCTTTAGGGAACATAATCGTTGACAACCAGGAAAGCCAAAACACTTGAAAGCAGAAAGTTTACACACACGAGCCAGCTACAGCTCAAGGCACAGCCTCTGCCAGTTCGCACACCGCCACGGGGCAGAGGCTTGCGTCTGTCACAAGGATCAGGTCGCTCATCCACAAAGTTCAAACTCCATCCATTTGCAGCACAGTCCACGTCACTGAACCAGTCAGGGGGAGAAATGGCATCCTGCAGGGTCCCGCTCCGCTGCACTTCTGCTCTAGCAGCCACATAACCCTGCCTGCCCAGGTAGTTTAGTGCACTGAACGCTGCGTGCTGGTGCTTCAGGGAAGAGGGTGCAAAGACATCACCCCGGGGTGGTAGGGTGCGGAGGGTGGAGCGAGGTCCAGCAGGATCCAGCCCATCGCAGCGTCCCAGCCACCCCCCCGGTCCCAGCACTGCACTGCACGAGACAAGCCCCCTCTCAGCAATGTCAGGCCATAGAGGAGATTGGGACAGCCCCTGCCCAGCCATGACTGGCAAGAAATCAAGAAAGGCCAGGGCCAGCTCCGGCTTTGTGTGGCCACGCTATGGAACATCGATAATTGTTCTTACAAACCTCCTGTAAACACCAGCAGGGCTGGCAGACCCCGCTCAGGGCTGTAAAGCATCCCACGATCTGCCAGCATAAGATGCCGTGAACAGAGTCGCAGATCTGAGAACAGGGAGGACAGGCATCTGCCTCCCTGCTCCGCCCTGTCCGAGGAGCTCCCCTGCACAGGGAATTTTGGGAAGTGAGCTGCTGGTTTCAGGAAGGCGATTATGAAAGCGGAGAGCAATAACTTTCTGTTCAAGGCAATGGCCTGGAACCCAGCGCACGGTCTTTTAGTTCTGAGCCTGCTGCAGATTTCTCACTGGCTTTGACTCAGCCGTTTAATCTTTCTGCACTTCACTTATCCCGTTAGGCGAATCAGGAGATAACCCTTTTAACTCACAGGGGTGTTGTAGGTACATTCAAGTTGCTGAAGAGCTCTGCTACTAAGATGATTTAGGCTATAAAAGTACATAAGTCTATTAGGAATTCTATAGCTAGCTGATTCCTATTTCATAACACCCACTAAAACTGGCATGTGGAGTTCTTAATCCATAGATAAATTCATTTTAATCCCCAAATCCAATGGCACTGGATTCCTTCAAGATCAAAACGCACCCACCAAAAATGTATCTATCCCAAACAATCTGGGTATTACTGGGTTAAGAGAAGCCAGAAAAAGGGGGAAATGAAATTAAAACAATGAATAAATAAAACCACATAATTATAATCATTCATAATTCATCAATGTTTCAGCTGGTATATTTAAACTTTTCACAAGTAGGTCCTTGCATAAATTCCCACATGCAAAATGTCAGTCATGCTAATTTAGTTTTAGAATTCAGAGGCCAGGGCATGGACACCGCACTGCAAAAAAGTGTACAGTTGGTTTCAGGCTGAACTACGAACAGAAGAACTCTCTGGAATAAAGTTATAGCGGATTATTTTCACTGCAGCAGAACACGGTTTAACAAAGGAGCGAGGATCCCGAGGAACACGTACTCCAGAGCAAAGGGGATATAAATTACAATGACAAGAAGATAACTATAAGAACACTGAAATAAAGAAACCGCATCGTGTTAGATACGAAGGGTCCTGTCACAGCTCAAGCCTCAGCCCGAATACAGGGAACTTACTGAAATGGGTGTATCACTCTTGTAGCGTGACTAATGCAATCAGCTCGTTCGTGTGACCTGACAAGAGCTTTCTGTATCTGAGATTTAAGGTGAGAATTTAATAACATCGTTGAGCTAGAGCTAATGTCATCTGGCACTTTAAATCTCTCAGATGGAAAGTTATCCGCAGATAAAAACCTTTTGTTGAGTTCAGTTAGTGATTCAGAGAGGTAAGTTTGCTGAAATGGCACGACTGAAATGAAAGGTAGTGTTAACATTCATTCTTTTGCAATAACGAATGAATTTAGGAGCTCAGGAAGGCTGGTGCGTAGAGCCCCAGATGAAACCAGCCTGGGCAGATGCTATTTCAGACTTACCCTTTTCCCTCCATGTTGCACTTTGAACCTTATCAGGAAACAAAATAAAAATAATAAACTCGCTCGCACTCAGCTCTTACGCGAGGACCTACTTGTGAAAAGACGCAACGAGGTGTCTTCTCACTAGGTAGTCAGCTAATGCCCTTCTACTTGTCTGCGGCACTTCGACACACACAAATACCCACGTGGTAGAGGCAGAAAACGATAAAGAATACTTCATCTAGAAGCCTAAATCAGCCTTAAACTATGAAGAATGAGAGAACTAGGCTCTTATTTCCTAAAATATTTCTCTTCCTAAGGGTCATGACTTCTACTCGTCCCACAACCTGGATTTGATGGCAAACCATCAGTCTATAAGAGACAAGAAATTGGCTTTCTAAAGAGGATGAAAAGACACCACCACTAGCATTTGAAAAATTAGCGAGGGGCTTCTAAATGAGTGATTGAGTCGTCTTGCCAGGAGACATTTAGGACTGTGTATAGTGCCTGTAGGCAGCAGCTGACAAAGAAAATAGAGCCTGAGAAAGAGTTAACGACCAGGGGCATGGTTTGGATGACAACATAAGAGAACACTTACGGTTTTTCTTTGATAGGTGATTTTCTAGGTGAAAGAAACACAGGACCTTCACCAAGCCTGACATGAGGAAAGCATTTGATGAAATGGCATGCAGGAAAACATATATTAAGCAGAAAAAGACAAGGATTAGTGCAAAGAATGTAGCAGTCTGGGTTTAAAAAGGAAATTCCTGGGCAAGATGGAGCTGACTGCGGCCATAGCTTAAAAATCAGTGGGAACCAGTCAGGTCCCGTGTCTCCATATAATGGCTTCAGTTAAAAGCAGGTCTGAGCTACGACATCTGCTGAAGGCTATCACCAGTAAAAATGAGGATTAGCATATTGCGTGGGAAGAACCTGAGATGCTCAAGAATAGCAGTGGTGGAAACGGAATCAAATTGCATGGCGTCACCTTGCACTTCGAGACTGGGAACGAGAAGTTTTTCTGTAAGCTGAGAACTCATTAGTCAGTGATGACAGAAGAGGAAAAAGGCCTGGGGGTATTCGTGGAGGACAGGATGACTGAGCCATGATGGAAAACATAAATACAGCCCTCTGTTCTTGTCAGGTAAAACGTTTCTGGTATGAACAGGGAAGTATCAGTGCCATCGTATAGCTCATAGGTGCATCTGCGGTGCACTTCTAGGCAGTCATATTTAAACAGAGAAAAAAGAACTCAGAATCTAGAGCAGGCGACAACCAAGGAAATGAACAGCTTCATCTTCCAAAAGGATGGGAACACAAGCGAAACAAAGGCCTCGGGAGATATGAATGCTGTCCACAAGCACAGCAGAGAATAAACACCTACTCGGAAAAATGACGACTTATGCTAAAGGACAGCGTGGGCAGCAAAAAGCATCCATTTGTCACGATCACGTATTGAGACAGAGATCAGGACAGAGGCAGAAGAACCATCTTCTTACAGGAAAGCGGTAACAGGAAGGACCCAAAGAGGAGCCAGAACTCCTGTTTCAAGGCGCGGTGTGATCCCCTTCCTGACACAACTACTTGCGAAACAGTGGACTCGCCTCAGTGGTCCCTTGCAGTCCCATTTTTCTGTGCATTTCTCTTAAAAAAGCCACCACCACACTTCTTCCCTCGCCTCCCCCCACACACAGTCCCAGCTCAAATATTGGTAGTTGGACTTAGCCGGTTTTTTGAAATCTGGGGATATTTCAGAGCTCAAAAGGATTTTGCTTTTCCTTTGCACGTGGCTTTTTCAGCCCTTCTCTCTGAACCAGCTGAATATAAATACTGATATGAGTACCTGAAGTAACCTGATAAAGTCTTGGTATAAATCAAACAGTTGAAATTGAGGCTTCAATTCAGCTAGAAATATGCCCGTTACCAGAAAACAAAACACCGTCGCAGGAACAGATGAATTGTGACTTTCAGAGGCTTTAAAAAAAACAAACCCCAAAAACTTGTTTCAGTAACAAATTAATCCATCCACAAAGGAGCAACATGTCACCTGCTTCTATCAACACCACAAAGATTTATCTTCCATCATCTCCTGCCACGCACATGTACTGACTCCTCCCAGGTGTGAGTAGTAACATCAGCGGCTAACGGCTAAGCAGCTGCTGACCAAAGCCTCAGAAGACACCGTGAGAAGAGTTCTACAGTCTTGAAAACTCTCCTGTTGTTATTGCTCGTCAGGGCCACACAGGTTTCTTCACCCAGCACTTCTGCAGGAGGCTTTTTGTTCCAGCCTGACTCACGGCCAGAAACATTACTGATCACCCCGGCAATACTGGCTTGCATTTTCCTTTACATTTCAAACGCAAGAAAGAATTTCAGCTCTAACTTACAGGGGTGCCAGTGAAAGCTGCTCATATCCTGGCTGGCCACCTTTACTAGTGCTTAGTAAACGTTAGACCTTTCTCGTCAAGCAGGGAACCTGTGCTGGTCATGAACCCACTAGTTCTCGGATGAGTAATGAAACACACATAAGTGAAATGGATTCCCAGGAACCTCAAGGTCAAAGAAAGGTGTTTAACTTGCACCCTCAGGGAGATGTAATAAGATATTGTGAAATTGCATTAACAAGGAGTGAGAGGATAGTATTTTAAGGGACCTCATGAAGTATTTCCTTCAGTCTCACTTCCTCAGCCTCCAGCCCCGCAGGTGTAAAATCCTTGGCCAACGATGCAAACTGTGCACTTGCTTTGTGCGTTCATCAGACCGAATCTCTCACTTACATGCAGAAGGGCAGATTCCTGGCTTCGTCTAGAACTTGGACTAGGTCCTAGCACCCCAGGTAAGCGGAGGTTTGTACCAGACCACACCTCCTCATTGAGGGAAGGCTTAACGATCTGGTTTAAAACCTAGACCTTGTGAGCAGAGAACTGCCCACCAACCACTGCTACTGTCATGGGGAGTCACTCTCTGACATGGTTCAAAGGGTGCCCCATCTGCTCCGGAGAAAGAGTGCAAAGCCCCACCGGGCTCTTTGAAAAAGAATGATGGCCATCTACTGCTGGATTCCCAGAGAACTGATAGGGGCTTCACTGAGGGGCAATTAACCTGAAACCCTTCTCCTACCCCACCAGAAAGACAAAGCCGTGATGAACCTTTCCCTTACAGCACATTCAGTTCATGCCCCAAACCTGGGCTGTCCAGAGCAGTCTCTGCCTTTCCCCAGCCTCCCTGTTCCCCTGCGTGGGCGTTTTGCTCCAGCTGGAATGCAGCAGCGCCAGAGGCACGGAACACGGCAGGGAAAAGGACAACAGGGGAATAAACCTTGCTCTGGAACAGGACTGAACCCTGAATCAATGCAGTTTGCAGTAGCTGTTTGATACCCCAACAGGAGCGACTGTACAGGCTAGCTGCCAACCCTTGCTACTGACCACTGCATCGTCCAATCCGAGACCGAGTTTTCAGCCACGTGTGTAAAGCACCTGCAGGGGGGTCCTCATTCCACCAGCGCAATCCCATCACATACTGGGTACTCCTGATCCAGCAAGGCCTATACAAATGTCCTTCATTTCAGGGACACTCCCCTCCATTGAGTAAAGCTCTTTAAAAAGGGGGATAATTAACGTGCTTAAGTTGTGTGAGATGTTAAGCTCTTTGCCATCACAGGTGCTCTGCTCAGGTGCACCTGGGCAGGATCCAGATCCTTGGAGCTACTAGACAGGAAATGCATCAGACATGAAAAAACCTCCTTTTTCAGCGAATCCCTAGCCGAGGTTCCTGAGCGGGGTTCAGAGCCTGGGTAATCACTGCAGCCGTTTAACGATCTTATCAACAGCAGCCGTATTTTGAAGATGCCCTTCTCATTTGTGAGGTACCCAGAACTGCAAATTAGACTGCTGGTATTTATTCTTTCCAGAAATCTTTTCATATCATCTTTACGCAGAATTCTGTGAGCTCTTCTAATTAGGCCAGAAGCATTTCACGCCGGGCAATGTGTTGCTGCAGCAGATGTAGACAGTAGCAGCTATCCAGGATTAAACGGTATGTGGCTATTGCTGTCTTAAACAGGAGTGATGGTTTTGGTGAGGTCTCAAGCCAGAAATCTGATTTTCCCTCTGCTTTTAAAACACAGCAAAACGAGCAGTCACGAGGCAAGCCCGTGACAGGTTAGAAATGAGAAATTTTAAGGGCTATTAAACTTCCTAAAAACGTTCCCAGTGGATCAGCATAAACTTACTTAGTGCCTCTATTTCTGTAATTGTGATGGAGTGGGAGCATTCGCAGCCTTCAGTGGTTTGTTCGGTGAACTCTTAACGGTTTGGTCGTAACCTTGGCTGACACAAAACCTAGGAAGGGCTATCACAGCATCTGGGTTTCAGCTCATTTTGCACCTATTACATTTTTCATGAGTCTAGTTTTGCAGAGTCTTGTTTTGCTTTAAGTTTCATTGTTGTTCAGTTTTAGTAGTTTGGGGTTTTTGTTAAGAAAAGGTTTTGTGCTTTTAAACTAATTGGGAAAAAAAGCGATAAATCGCAGAAGGCCACAGTAATTGATGGGCAGTCTGCTCAAACCCAAGACAACGCACGGAAATGAGTGTGGCCAGGTCATACTTTGCACTCATAGTCAAGTTTAGTTTTGCAGCACAAAATGAATCCAGAGGAAAGGAATGAGACCATGTCAAAAGTTAAGGAGATAGGAAATATCTGCACTGGGCAGTAAGAGACACCTTCTAATCACCAGAGCTTTGAATCGCCTTTCGGACAGGACCTCCGTCCCTAACTTCTGCCCTGAATGGCACCTATAATTGCTGTTGGCAATATAAAATTTATTCTAGGTTTACATCGAGGTTACTGGGAGCAGAGGCTGGTCTGTTAATGTAAAATAGGTCCCTGAGAGACATTGCTGGGGAGCGGAGAGTGGTAATTGGCATCACAAGAGTTACGGTAACATCGACATCAGAACACGGTCTGTCAGCACTCAGAGCAAAGCCTGCAGGGGCGTACTGAGATTTTCATTTAGTATCTGGAGTATTTGGCACTGGAGAGAAAGTTTGGGTCTGGACATCAAGGAAACCATACAGGTCGGTGCCTTTCTGCCAGAGGGCCCGCCCCACCATCACCACCCGGTGTCTGTTAACCACACATCTGACCAACGGCTTTTACAACAAACAGCGATGCACACCCTACTACACCCTTCACAGATGGTCCAAGCTTCTTGGAAGGAAACCTGGAGAAGTTTCTCAGCCACAGATCTTTACAGCGGGTGTAAAACACGGAACTAACATGACAGCCTCCTTGAGTTCAAGAAAGGGGTAGAAAGAATTCACTGTGGCCTTAGAAATGGTAACAGTCACCGTCTGCTGCATTTCAGCGCAGAACTTGGCTCTAACGTACACCTCCACTGCAGCTCCAAGGAGCCAGAGAGCCCTGCCGGCTGACCCCCTCGCACGGGGAATTCACACACCACAGAGCCAGAAACACCAGCTCCGTATCACTCTTCCTCCCTGCAGAGATGATGTAGGCAAATGTCAGCAGCAGCTCAGGCTGCGAACACCTGGGTGCAGGTTATCTTCTCCAGAAGACAGCGCTACAAGGCTGCTGGATGTCTCCAACACTGCATTGGAAGCAGAGAGAGCGAAGATTACCCAGGTGCTGCTACCAGCAGATTTTCTTCTTTCACGAGCAGCTCTTTAGTAAGTGACTGACAGCGCTTCAGGCACTTTAACCAACTGCTGCCCTCATTTAATGCCAAGTTTGCCCAAATCCTTTGCTTCTGCCAATCAAACCTCAAGTGTGCCTTCTGAAGTTTGTCTTGGAGTAAAATCCGGCCGGTTTTGCCACACTGATTCGGAAAGCCATCCGACAGGGCTGCTCTCCTGACCAGCAGGAGGGGAGCAAGATATTTCCTGGAATAAAGCTCTTCATTAAAGGACCTTCCTTACCAGGGAAGCGTAGTGTGGTTGTTACAGCATGTAATTAAAAGTCAAAGGACTGAAGCTTAAATAAAATAGCTGTGTGACTGAATTATTAACCTCCTTAGCTATTAATTTGAAATATATACTGACTCATCTCCATCATAGGGATGTTGAGAGGCTTAATCAGTGGATATACTATAAAATGCTGTAAAGCTCAATACTTGGCTTTGTAGAGGTGACCATTTTAATAAACACTTAGAACTGAAACAGGGATCTGGTAGATTTTGAGCTAAAAAAAATTAAAACGCACCTGCAGTAGCACTTTAACACTTTCCTGTCTCCTGACCCGCAATAAGTTAGCCGGGAGCACAGGTAAAAGGAAGCTGCACTCTCTTACTGAACAATACTGCCATTTAAATTATCTATTTGATAGTCCTAAAAGTGTATCTGGCTATGACCAGACAGAATTCATTAATTCCATCCAAACAGTTCAAAGACTCAAACTTTCCAAAGCGCCTGAACTACTCTTGTGTCCAGATACAAAAATCTATACCCCGCCAACCCTCCTCTAAGACTCGACCAGAGCTCCAGAGCACCAAGATACTGCAGAACGCCACCATGCAAGTAAGAGAGAATCCAAGACAAGTCGTGAACAAAACTATCCTCTAATAATCCTGCAATGTTAAAAGACCCAATACAAAACTCACGGGTGAGAAAAGGTATTTTTCCCTTGACATCACCTCAAGTCCCAGCTTTGCATCTAGAAATTTTCTAGAGCTGTACTTATCTCTGACATTTCTCTGTTGGCCTTTACCTTTTGCTGCGGTACTTTTCAGCTCTTCCTCGCTGTTCAAACAGATTCTAAGAGAGAGAACGGTTTTTGAGAAAGAAGACAGATCTGTAAGAGGGAACTACCCGTAAGCTGTTCGCAGCTACGGGAGCAGTGCGAAACTCTAAAGGTTATGAAGAAAGAATGAAAGATCATCTCTCATTGCAAGCACAAGGAACCAGCATATTTCTGATGGAACTGCTGAAAATGCTAAGCAAAACCAGAAGTAAATGACACCAGGAGCTTAGAGACAGGTAACAAGCAGATTCACAGCAATTTATAGCGTATGCCATCAGGTTACGGCTCAGGAGGCTCAACACAAAACAGACAAGCGTAGACACCAAACCCCAAACACAGGAAAGGCTGCATCTTACAGTCGTGACATGGCTGCGGGGAGCTGATCGAGTCCCCTACCTGTGGCAAATCTCTTATTTTATGGCTTTGGATGGCATCATGCATGCCCTTGAGGGCACAAGTTGATGTAAGCACTGGAAATTCATTTGGCCTGTGGATGGACTTACCGTGAGATAAGCTGCATGGCACGGATACACGTCTAACGTGCTTGGGAAGGGGCGGGCACTTGAGGGCTGTATGGCTTGTCTATAAAACTCAGCCACTAAGAGAATGGTCACCTTCTCTTCTGGACTGGAAGACTTCTTGAAGCAACCTGTCTTTCACTAACCGGTACATAAGCGCAGGGAGCAACGACATCCTGGCTTTGACAGGCTCAGATACTGAAGAGGGGCTGAGCAGGGAACTACTTCAAAATTGGCTGAAGAAAATGGCCTGCAGATAAACCAGAACCTACTTGACTCCAAAATCCACGTCACTGACAAATGGGAACTAAGGTCTAATTGCCCCACTGACATGTTGCAAAACAACAAAAAAAAAAAAACGTTCTGCAACTACCAGAGTTCCAAAATCCACGTCACTGACAAATGGGAACTAAGGTCTAATTGCCCCACTGACATGTTGCAAAACAACAAAAAAAAAAAAACGTTTTCTGCAACTACCAGAGTGTCAAAACAAGTAGCTGCCTGTTTGAGCAGATGTCAGATATTGTAGAGGCGTATATATACTTGCAACTTTAAACAGAAATTTTTCTAAAATTGGAGGCATAATCTGTTGCCCTAATTGCAACACACATAGATCTTGGTTGGAGGGAAAAGTGCTGATTTCATCTTCCCCCCCCCCCGCCTTACACACAAAACCTGACTTTTAAGTATGAATATACTGAAATAAAAGAATCAGGAGCGTCTTTAGATGGATCCAGGGCCATCTCAGAGCATTGTTATTTTTCCATTTCGTCCTAATGCTGTTATTTGCAAACATAAAAAGAGTGTTGTGTAAATTATTGTGTTTGTATTGCAGCTCGGGGTAATAACAATATCCTTTGCTGAGACTACATATTGTCTCACTCAAACATATGGACTAATTTTTCCACAAAAAAAAATTGTGGAAAGAGCCCATCACTGGCTTTTATTTAAATACTTCATAGAAACTATGGCTTATTATCATCACAGTCACAGGACAAATGTTGATGTAAGTTCAGTAGGTTAAGCAGGGATAGGGTTCTTCAACAAACAACCCACGTGCAAAACAGTTCAGAAATTACACCCCTACTCTAATAACATCAGACTTCCCCAAGACATCCTCACAGAGACACATCTTTAAGAGATACCTAAGCGTCAAAAACACGTGTGCCCTGGGGATTTCTTCAAGAAGGTGCATTCATTTACCCTTACGGGACCAACGACTGCAGGGTTTGACCCTGAAGTGGTGTCCAACAGCAACCTCCTTCCACAGCGCCAGGTGACACACAACTGTACCCCGCGTAGGTGTAAAAGCAGCAGCCAGAGGCAACGCACTGTGAGTTTTGGAAGCAGAAGGGGCAATGCATCCTGCCTCGTGACAATCTTGAGGGAATTGGAGATATATCAAACTATCTTCCCCTCTTTCCCATCACCCAGACTGTGTTTTCCATTTTTTTGTTCGCTTCTAGCACATCACGTAACCTACTGGTTTAGCCAAGAGGGTAAAGGGGCTCCAAGTACCAGCTCCTCCGTCAAGGCAAAGGACCTTCCACTGAAGTCCTCAAAGCCAAGACACACACGACTGTTCAAATTCTGGCCTGACACGTGTGCAGAACACAGCAAGCAGCTCTCGAATAATTACCTGCAGCAAAGGGCTCAGCACCGCATTTTGTGTCACGTGTGAAAGCAACAATGAAAAGTAACGTACACAAGGGAGAAAAAAAAAAGATTGCTAACGTTAAAGATCCAGCGATGGGCTTTGAACTAGCTGTTACCACCCTGGACAAAGATGTTGGAGTTGTAACAGACAGCGCTGCGAACATGCCAGCTTGGTGCTCAGTAGTTGTCAAAAAGCAACTCAAACTTTAGGAGTTATTAGGAAAGAAATAAAGAACAAACCCGAAAACGGTCATTATGCCCCAACCTTGGTTACTGTGTTCAGCTCAGCTCCCCTCATCTCTGAAAGGATGTAGGCTGAGCTAGAAGAGATGGAGAAACATCATAAAGACGATCAGAGGTTTGGCGCAGCTCCCAAACAGGGCACAACTAATACATTGTGATCCCTCAAACTGAAAAAAGCCGTAATGGAGGTGGAGAACAAGAGGGCTTGGCACAGCCCTGAAGGGCACAGAGAGAACAGGAAACAATTGCTCGTTTTCTTTTCTAGTGCAAGAACTAGTCATCATCAAACAAACTTTTCAGAAAGTACCTTGAGAACAAAGAACACGTAGCTCGACTGCAGAGGTGTTACCAAACCCGTGGAATGCTAAAAAAGCACAAATGAAAAAAACTGGTCAGAAAAACAATCGTGGATGGGAAAAAAATCAATAAATAAATAAATTCCATCAACAGCTCTTCAACATGCAGACAGCGTACCGGGCTGAGGACCTCAAACGGCCAGAGGCTGGAGGAGTTTACCTGCAAGGAGGACTGAAGGCTTGGCCCTACACTTCAGGGCTTGGCAGAGCCTGACTGCCGGTGCCACACAGACCTGAGCGGCCATTTCCACACTCTGCTCAACCTCTTGGCAAAAGAGGCCACGAGAGGGAAGCAGGGATTTCTTACAGACCTGAGGGTTGCTAAGTCAAGACAGCGCTTAACTGCACCCTTAATTTTAAGCTCACGCTTATGACTTATTAAATTGAACTAAGGAACAGGCATAAATCTTTTCTTAAACTGAGGTGTTGTCTGGGATTAGAGATTTTGTCATTACTACCCACATATTGTCTTCGCACAAATGTCTTCACCTCCTGTTATCATTTTCCCAGCTCAAAAAAAGCAAAATGTGCACAGCGCTGCATGCAACAATTCATTAAGGGCAGGCTGAGTGCACACGCCTGTGATTTAATTACACCAAAGCTCTGCTGCCAAAGCTGATCATTGCTACCGGCAACCAAAGATTCTTATCACCGATGAGGAACTACATCACTTGATCCACAGTTCTTAATATTCACTCATAACACATTTTCTTTGTTGTGCTGTTACACTCTAATTGAGCGAAAGCAAACATCCCTAGGGATTTTCTTTAAAAAAGAAGTTATTTAGAATTGTCAGCGAGTTTCAGGTCTGCTTTTATTTTAAAAGTTCACTGATCACGTTTCCATTCAGAAAGATCCAGAGCAAGAAACAATACGGACCTAAGGGAATTTGTGCGTTCAGGGATGCTAACGCCTAAGACTCTGGTCATGTTTTCTAGAGGTAGCAATATATCCTATAGCCTTTTGGACTACCGAAATGAAAGGAGGGGATTTATGTTCCAGTGTGCTTTAAGAAGAGGGCTTAGAAGATTCCCAAAGTAATTTCATTTGACATTCAAAGTTATTTGCTTGCAGTTTCTGAACATTTCTACCCCATTTGTATTCAGCGTATGGCAATCCGAATTTTGTGATGTTTTGAGGCCGGCTAATACATGTTATTGGTCTTTTTTCCCCTCCCATTCTGCAGTGCTGATTGCTTTCATATCACTACAGCAAAACCACTGTGAGTACATTCAAAACTGCTAACGTTAGAAAAATCCCACAGTCACTGGTGTATCATCGGGGACTATTATGTAGCATTTGGGGATCTGAAATTTAAAGGGAAGAAAGGGAAGACACTATATACTAATGGTAAGCAATTTTCTACCACTGTGAATTTTGCTAGGACAGTGCAAAAGCCGCTGCTAGGATACTTCCAGAGGACAGAGTGCTGATGTAAAAACATTTGTGAAGTTGCATTATTCTGATGATTTTATTTTTACCAATATGATGTGGCACAGCTGACAAAGGCAGCTTTAACCTTCTTTATGCTCATCATCTTCCTGCTCTCCCACCTCGCTTTTCAATCACTTTACAGGCACTGCATACAAGTTACATTCTGCTTTACTACTTGGCTGCAGGGAAAACCAGTGTCTTCAGCAATTTCTGATGGCTGAAGGACTGGAGACCTTTACAGCACAGTGACAGTCTGGTACCAGCTGTTGCCTGACCCAATGATGTGACAAATCCAAGAGACGGTGCAGAGATAGTAAAAAATACTGAACCCACCACCGTGGAGCATCTCAAACTTCCAAGCTTCACACCATCTTGACATGACAGAGACTTTTTAGCTCTCTGGGAGAAGCACCATTTGTAGCTGAGCGGGTGGCTCTGGTTCACACACCAGCTTTGCATTCTAGCTTTTGTTCTGGCATTGCCCTAAAAGTCACGTAGGAAATAAAATTTTGCTCAAAATCTACACAGGTATTTCCTGTTACATGCCCTCATCATCTCACTAAAATCGCTGCTGGGCTTTGCCACAATGGGATCTAAACTAGGACCTGCAAGTGCAGGGCACAGCGCTGGATTTGTCCTTGCCTGAGTAACGCAGTTTGTGAAAGCAAGAAATACTCAACCAAAAACCACACTTGAGAAAGACGTCCCCCCCTCCTCCTGCTGGTAGGGAGGGAGGTAAGTGGAAGCTAAAACCCAAAGTAATAAGCGCTGGATCCTGCCTATTCTGTGGTGCGGGCTTTGCAGCGGTGAGCACTGGCGGCTCAGCGGGATGCTGGGGTGGGACCAGTGGGGCTCACTAAACCCAGCTCTCAGACAGGGTTCAGGAAGCTGAAAGTGAAGTGCCTGGTGATTCACTGCTCTGGAGACCTCGGAACAAATATGCTCAACGTGCATCTCATGAGTTTGTGCTGTCTCTGCCTCACCCTCGATCTAAACTGCGGCAGCACGTGGATGGGTTGCTGCGCAATGCTCCTGACAAGGTCCCTGCACCCCCC
>NW_010421655.1:97164-98897 GCF_000710305.1 Buceros rhinoceros silvestris | reverse complement strand
TCACTGCTCTGGAGGCCTCGGAACAAATATGCTCAACGTGCATCTCATGAGTTTGTGCTGTCTCTGCCTCACCCTCGATCTAAACTGCGGCAGCACGTGGATGGGTTGCTGCGCAATGCTCCTGACAAGGTCCCTGCACCCACCAGTGACGCAGCTGCTTTACCCGAGAGCCGGCGAGCGTCCCACAGGAGCATCCACCAGTGCTGCTTTGAGAGACAAGAGAAAGCTGGGCAAGGTCTGCTCGACACCTTTTTAGTACCCAGCCCCTCGAAAAAGAGAGGGACAGGCCTCTGAGGTGGCACTCGGGGAGAGGGGAGGTCAGAAAGGCACAGTTCCGTGCAGACTGCTGCTCTGACAGGTTGGGACCGGGAGGCTGGTGCCTCCCACGCTGCAGAACCACTAGCTCAGGATGCTTCATCGCGCAAGCGAGCAAACAAACCAGCTTTTAATAAACGAGGGAAGCCATCGCCTTTGTTACTGCTCCTGTACCTCCCTATTGTCCTGAACCAAAAGCGATTAAACCGGGGATTACACTTCGGCAGCTGCATTTGCAGTGATTCCTACGCGTGGCAGAACTCAGCTGTGCTTCCAGAAGCCGATCCATTTTTTAACATCTTGTTATAATTAGAAGCGCGTGATTTACGATGAATTATTTATTTGATTAATTTCATCCTTTTTCTCTTTTCTGTCAATGAATTTTCCACAGACAGCACGTTGAATTCTTGAATTCATTTTTAATTTAAATAACACCTCTGATGATTAACTCTGGGTCTGTAAGTTATTCATCATTTCCTAATATTCACAACTCAAAATTTGTCCAGTGGCGTGCTATGAGGCTCAGGAGACATATGGACTCTTCCCTCCTTGGAACAATGTGTATAGTGTAATATTAGGTACACTTTGTAAATTTTACTGTTCCATATTCTTATATTTTCTTACAGTTAAAAATTGAATTAACTCGTGATGCTAAGGGTTACAATTGGAACCTCAGCGTGTTTTTGAAAGAAACTTAAAACATAAAACCAGAATAGGAAAAAATGCTTCCAGATATTTAGAAAATAAATTCTGGCGAGTTGAGACAAAATATCTAACCGGCTAAAGAATAATTTGGAAAAGTCCCATGTACTTCCATACAATTTTTCAAACCAGATGTTTTCAGTGATTTGTTTCCTGAGAACGCACCATCCAGTCCCACCCTTCAGTTGGCACAACAGACAACCCCTAACCTGCTTCTGGAAACGTAGACAAGAACAGCTATGAGCACAGAAAGTCATCTTAGTCATGGAGGATGTATGATGGTATGATGCACGTCACCTCACGGTAAAACACCTTCTTTGTCTCCTCTCACACCAGCTAAGGCACCGCTCCACAACAATCTGCTATCCTAAGAACCTTTGCCCCGAGGAAAGAACGTATTTATAACTTGAATAATTTATTTGGTGACAATTTCCTGGGCGGCAGCAGCTCATTACTTGCAAACAGCAAATGTTCCCCAGTGGCCACGGGGCAATATGGCACGTTTTTCCGTGACGTACTGGCCCCCGAGCCTTCCTCTCCACCTCTCACACATGGCACTTACGTAGCTACACCACTCACGTTGATACGGCTGTTAGTACAGAATTCTGTTTGTCTTACCAGGTGAAGACGGTTTTAAGCCTCGGGCTATTTTTAATCTTCTGGCTGTTTTTTAAGGCTTGAGAAAGGATGCGCTGTGAATTTCCCATTTGAGTCAG
>NW_010421655.1:96204-97092 GCF_000710305.1 Buceros rhinoceros silvestris | reverse complement strand
CAGGAAAGAAGCAGACAAGATAATAAGCACACAGTTGATTGCACATAGGATGACTTGTAAACTTGTCTGTAAATTCTGCCACAAATTATTAACAAGCAGCTGCAATGTTCTCGCTGAGAAAAAACCCTACTTACATAATAGTTCATCACGATAGACGCTGAGTATTCCTACAGACATATTTTTAGCCGGTTCCTATGGAAACGTGATGTATGTGATCACACTCTCTATATGTTCCTCAGTAACTTTTGACCCCATTGGCTAATTTCAGCTACCTCTGACAGCATGGTGGAGAGCTCGGGGTGAGCGAAGTCACGCAGTTTGTGCAAGGTGTGGGTTATCCATGTAGCTGGCCTTGCTAGGTAAAAATTGGCGGATGAGCTCAGCCTATATTAAGCCACTAGAGAGTCTACTGACCAAGGTGTGGAAAAAGGTGCAGAAAGAAGATGGTGTGTTATTCCCCAGCATAAAGACGTCATTCAGAGCTCTTAAGCTGCCATGAGACACAAATCCACAGAAATAAGACCTCACTGGTCCAGGCAGTTATAGAAGCTCTTGTCTGAAAATTACAGGATCATCCACTGCGCCAGAATTAGTTGAAACCTTGAACAGGAAAGATGACCATAACACCGCACTTTTAGTTAAGGCATAAAACCGAGAAAGCTCCAGCCCGTTCTTGTCTTTGACAGTTTAAACTGCTGGGCACACCTGACCCTTGAACCTACATATACATAGAAGCTTTACCTGAAAGCATTCAGTGTTTAAGCAGGTTGAAAGAGACCTGGTGCTCACAATCTCCTAAAGGAGCTTTCTCTGCAGCCCTTGAAATCTATCCACAGCCTGGACGGTCTGTGAGTCTCCCTCACTGAGCCCATCAACTTCAACCGCTCT
>NW_010421655.1:78814-96107 GCF_000710305.1 Buceros rhinoceros silvestris | reverse complement strand
GCTCTTCCCCAGCACAGCCCTTCTCTTTGAAATTAGAGAAAAGCAGCCTGGGAAGAGTTCAGTCGCATTTCAAAGAACGCAAACAGCTTAGATAAAGTTTCCCTCTTCTTCTAAGGGAGAAAAAAGGGCCAGCAGCAGCCCTAAGGGAATCTCTTACAGTAACCCCGTTCCACCTCCTGACCGGGTACCAGAGAGACAAAGATGGTAAACTCAAGGAAATTGCCACTGGGAAGTCCAAGGAGAACAAACTTCCACTTGTTCCTGTCTCCTACCCAGTTTCCTCAGTGGATCAGTAGAGGAGATATGTGATGACAAGAGTCCTCCTTCTGCCTGCTTGCTCTTCCACAGCTTCAAAGCAAATTCCAGCCTTGCAAGGTGGCTCCCTGTCCTCCTCGCATGAGGACACACAAAGGGCTGGAGCAGCCAGCTCGCTCCCACGTGCCATGCCAGATCCAAACCTCGTCTCCGAGGCAGCCAATATTCAAATGCACCAAGTCTTTAATCACTTTCCATACAAAAGCCAGCTCCAGGACCCCAACTCCTCTGCGCCATTCACACATCAGATGAAACAGTTCACCACGTAGTGCCAATACTAGCTTTTCACCCAGCTTATCCTCGCTGTGTCCGTGTCTGGGAACCACCGCTCTCCTCCTGCCCTGCAGAAGGACCCATGGTTAGCACCAGGCTGCTGTACAAGGATCCTGTACATACACCACATCCCACAGCACCTGTGCAGGGAATGATCACACCTAACAGGTCTCCTGGATCAGCCTCCAGACTCGTCCCTCTCCTCCACCAACTACCACCAAGTGCTCTGAATGGCAACCACACGAAATGCCTGCAGCAGCCCGAGGAAGGCTGTTAATAACATCTACTTCGGTTACTCTGCTCCTCACAGTCCTTTTTAACACTGCCAGGATTTGAAACAACCTACAAAGAACCTCAGCAACTCAACCAAAACTACAAACCCCTGGAAGTTTCCACAAACAGCCAGTGACTTTCATTTTCAGCAGCTTTTATAATAGATGTGGTATCATTCCAGCAATGCTCAGCAAAATTAAGTACTTTTTTTTTTTTATACTGTCAGACTAATAAGAGAGACATTAAGATTCTACGCACAAGGACAGGAGCAGTAATAATGAGGGAATTTTCTCCAGCACTGCATTATATTTAACAGTGCTGAGATTAGCACGCAAGCTCTTCTGGACACTCCAGGAGTTGGTATCTTGCTCCGTGGGTGTGTACACGCGTCTGTCTGCTTCTGTGTGTGGGTCTCACACCTGCAGCTGATAATCATATGCAGTTTCAAACGAGAAAATGAAAATCGCCTTCAAAAGGGAGGAAAACACATTTGACATACCTCTCGTTCCAGCACTTGCGAGACTCGCTATAATTACCATTGCGAGCTCGCAGGCAGATGGCAGACACGGCAGCACCTTGAATTCAGTCAGCAGGACACTGCAGAAATGCTCTCGCTAGCATTTTGTAGGAGACGTTTCCACACACAGATCTAAAAACCGGCAACCAAGACAGAACCTCTGCCGTTATGAGTGAGCCTCGAATAACACGTGTGGCACCGCTCCACTGCCCTTCCCTGTCCCTCTGTACCAACAGCGCTGCCTGTGCCGTACCCTGACTGTGCTCAGCCCCAACCGATGTTATTATAAACACCAAGATAAGAGTCAGCACTAACAGATGAGACTGAAAAGGACCACATTCTGCTCCAAGGGAGGAAAAAACCTAATCTTGCTTGTGGCAGGGGAATAATTTTGAGGCTCGGATGCTTGGACAGCAGTGACACCTCAGTGACCTGGAGGTTGCCAGGTGCCCAAGTCATACTGAGCTTTTCATATGAGCAAGGGGAAAGGAGAGCTTTGGAAAGATAAGGCTTTAAAAGAAAAAAAAAAAGGCAGTAATAGGCTAAATATCTGGCTGCCTTAAGGCAGAGGGGTTAGCTCTGTTCATTTTTTTTAATCCACCCGGCTCCCGGGCTAGGGGATTGGGGAATATCCCTTCGCACCAGAACTGTGGAATAATTTGAGAGATGGTAAAGGAGAGAGTGCTTACATGTCTGAACAGCGTTATTAAACTAGTACCAGAGTCCTGCTACAGCAACAGCAGCAGAAGGAAGAGAGTTAGCTCTGTTCTCTTGCTCCCATTTCAAAAGAAGTTCAAGCTGGTGGAGGTTGTTTGTTTGGTTTTCTTAATTCTGTTTGCTACACTGGATGTGTTTTCACAGATCTGCAGTCCCTCTCTGTATAGTTAGTGTGCTGGAAAAGCAAACGGTGGCTCCTCAGCTGCCACTGCAGAGCAGCCAGCTCCCACATTGCTGATTTAGGCTGCGGGAGGAATGAGCATTTTATGGCATTTCCACAGCCAAGTCCCGTTACTGTACGTAAGGATGAAATGATTAGAGCAGCTGTCCCTAAGCACAGGGAGTTCTTCCTCAAATCACTTCAGTCCATGTGATTTGCAGCCCAGGTTGTTTGCATACCTTAAAGACATGGCTATGAGTTGACAGAGCAAAGGTGGAACAGCTCCTGGCTGGTTGCGCTCGTACACCATTAGGGATTATCTTAACCCACAAGGAAGGAGTTTTAGTGATCTAATGCATAAGAGTAAATTTGAGATTAACAAAGGAGGTGGCACTTCCCTGTTTCTCCCGAGCCCTTCACTCAGAATGACACTGGTGAGGGAGCAGAATCCGGGTCACTAGCCCATGAGCACGACGCAAGGGTAAAGGCAGAACATCTACTGTTTGCAGCACAGGGCGCCTCAGCTGCAGGGGGGGCAGCAAACGCCGTACCTGGCACGTACAGCCAGGGGAGAGTTCAGCTTTTAATCTTTAACTGAGATGCTCAAAAAATTAGAAATTCTTCTTCTTGTCTGTTTAGCAGACAAGAGGCTTTTGGTGCTGCAACGGAGCCGAGTGGTCTCGCGACCTTGACCTTGTGTCTGCAAAGGCCACGCGGGAGTAGAGCAGCAAGTCCTCGGTGATTGACAAGCCATCCACCCATCAGGCAGGGCCTGACCACTGCAACGGAGCCGAGTGGTCTCGCGACCTTGACCTTGTGTCTGCAAAGGCCACGCGGGAGTAGAGCAGCAAGTCCTCGGTGATTGACAAGCCATCCACCCATCAGGCAGGGCCTTACCACCGCTGCCAATACGGGGCTTTGATCAAACCTGGCAGCACATTTTATATGTCCTTTGTTGCAAATACACGCCGCAAGTAATAAACACCTGCTTCCACGCCACCCAGATCTCAAGGCTGTTGCCACTTATGTTTTATTGCAGAAATTAGATGAGGTCCGTGCTGTCCCTTATCTCATTAAATTTATCTTAGGGTAAAACTAAGGTATCTCATGTTTTCTTCATGGTCATGAAAGTGTGACACATACTGTGGGGCTAGAAAAAAATACATTTTATTAATGTCAGCAATATTTAGCACCCTGGAAAAGATAACTGGGGCTTGGCCTCAAAGAGCAAGTGTTCTCAAATAGCGAGTTAGAGAATCCTATTTCTGATATAAACAACAACAAATTAGCATATGAGGCATACAGAGGCTATGCCTCAGCCAGAGGTCACAAAAATAATAAAAGAAAAATAATCTGGGGCCAGGGGGAAGCGTCAGCATTTTCACAGGCTTTGGGTAACCCTGTGACAAGAACTACAGCCAACCAGTCGCACAGATCAAGGTGGCAGCAAGGCACGCACGGCGCCTGGATCAGAGCAAGGGTGGTCAGCAGGCACAGAAGCTGCTGATCCGAGCGCAACCTCCTCGCCATCGCCAGCAGCCCCACTCCTTCGCTAAAAGCCTTTACCGCAGCACAGCACCGGGAGCAGGAGGGAATTTCAAAGGAGACGGGCGCACCAGAAAGCGGCACGTCTTGGAGCAATTAATAGCGAGAAATAACTGTGATTGCCTGCTCATCCTTTCACATGGTCAAACAGTGCAGGGAATGACAGAAAAAAACCTGACACTCTGAAAGGCCATAGCTAAGGGTTACCGAACACACAGCAGGACCAAACTTTAACGTTTTGTATCAACCAGATCTCTCTCTACCACAAATCAGTCCCGACTGTTGAAACGCTTCCCACCAGTCTCGCACCAGAGTACAGCACTAGTGACAACGAACATTTTCCCAACTCGAGCTGACATGAGGGAAGCCCAAGAATCAGGGCGTTTACGCTCCCAATAGTGTCAGCGCCTTCACGCGTACCCAGATAACGCACTGCCCACCTCGAGTTCATGTACTACTCTCTCCGTACCCACTCGATTTCATCAATGACTGTTCCAGCATTGCCAGTTTGGAAGCACCGTTAATGATAAAAATTACATCTACAGCACTTCATATTTCCAGAGTGCTTTCAGTTAATTAGTTAATAAATGAACTGATCCTTAACAGTATAAGTAGGTTGCTATTTAGATAAGCATTCTTGAGTGGATAACCCAAGGCAAGGCAGGCAGGGGTTGAGGACCTTGCCTGTGATATTACAGCAGAGGAAACAGAGTCAAGATTAAACCAAAATTAAGTGGCGATTATTAGATGATTAAAGTATAACAACAAACGAGGTGGAGGCTATTCTTTTTAGAGCAGCTGAACTTCCATGTGTTAGGGGGAAAAAAATTAACACAGATCTCTTCAAACCCAACTTCTAGCAGTCAATTAAGGTCATGCTGTATTTGACTTAAATAATGTAGGCAGAAATCTTCAATGAATGCCACGATGAGACACAAAAGAAACACTGAAAAGTCGGTCAGGGTTGATTAATTCTGCAGCTTCCAAAAACATGATTTAAATCATCCACAGTCGTACTCCTTTGAGACAGACAAGGTAAGTTTACTGCAGCTTGTTTAGGAGCTCTTAGAAAAAATCTTTGCAAGTCTCTGTGTTCAAGTAAAACTTGCAGAAACAGACACAAGTCAGATTTCCCAGAAAATTATTTTCATCTGGAGGCCAAACAGGTAGCAAATATGTATGTTACAACATACATTTCCTCAACAGAAATAATGCCACAGCACGTGAAAAGACATACAGAAAATTATTGCTGCATCAGTCCAGAAACAGCGTCTTAAAGATTTCCACATGGAAACCAATTAAGACATCTCTTCCACTCCATTAGTTTCCAGTAAGAACTGGAGCAATTCCTTACTCTAATGGAAATGAGGAAAAACACCCACCTCTTTCCTCTTAAAAATAAACAAACAAAAAAACCCAGAACCGCACAGCCAGAGACTGCAGAGTGCTGCCTTCCAGGGGACTGTGAGCTGTTGGTCACCCCCTCCTACCAGCGGCTAATCCTGCTATCGCGCACGTTTCCTAAAGCCAACCCGTTACCAGACTGTCCATCTACCTCCCAAGTAAAGAAGAGTTTTGTGGGCTCGTGGAAGTACCTGTTTGAGTGCATCCAGAACTAACGAGGATTACTGCAGGTGAGCGATGCTGGGCTCTGGCGAGGGAAATGGGGGAAGTTTTTATGTCACCTATTTTCACTCCGCGTGACTCCAGCAGGCACCGTAACTCACAAGTCTGTTTTCAGCGCTACGGTTGCTTGGATGCTTCGCATAGAGAAGCAATTAAGACTAACAGTTGTCATCCATTTCACCTCGTATCCCTTATGAAAGTAATATTTTTATTTTCAGGCTCGGTTCAATAGTTGTATGGAATATTTTCAAGGTCCAATAAGCAGGTGTTTTATAGACAAAAGAAAAATGAAAGATAAAAGAGATGGGGAAAGGACTAAAGAACTGTGTGGGTCTTGAATATATTTTTTCCCCAAGTGGCAGAATTGCAACATTTCTTAAAAAGCGTAAAGGAACGGCACAGGAGATGATCTTACAACAGGATTAGTAGCTGAAGGGGTCAGGTTCCTGTTCTGGCAGTTACCCACCTAATGGGAAACCTCAGTGAAATCAGTGGACCCTGACCTGCCTGAAGAGCTAAACCCTAATAAAAAGTTGAGAAGAGGAACTGCTTTTGAAACAAGTTCTCCGCAGAAAAGCTGGTTCAAAGATTTAGAAAAAAGAACATTATGTTTGAACCAATCGCCTCCGCTTTGGTACATAAATCCACACAACTTAAGAGGCATTTCACTGCCTCCCTACCTTTGGATACTCTGTTTTGAAAATTATAATTCCAGGCAGAGGAGAGACACAGTTAAGAAGATAAATCAGCACTTTCTTCCATATAATTTAAACTATAGAAGTGAAATTGTACTGAAGTTAATGGCTTCTGAAGTAGTTGCTCCAAGAAGAGGTTCCTTCTGGCACGGTTTTCATGGTAAAAAGAGTGAGCAAGCGAAAAGAAAAAAAACGGAGAGAAAATAGAGAGGAGCTCAGGGATCCTATAAAAAGCAACGGGAGTTTTACCTGTGCAGTGATAAAACTGGGATCAGCATCTCATTTTGTTACACTCTGTTTATTAATTCCCTCCAGTCAGGTCCTGCAGTGGGGCACGGCAGAGGGCTGGGTACCCTGCTTAGCATATTTCCCATTGCCGTCCAGGGTCAAAGGTCACTCACGCACAGGAATTTTAGATTCTAGATAGATGCTCACCTGGCAACATACGAGTCATTCTTGTTACTATGCAAATGTCATCCTTTACCTGAAGGCAAATTCCTGCCTCTTAATATTTAAATTCTATCTAGTTTTCACCGATTTCTAAACACCACCGCATCTCTGAAATATTCTTAAGAATATATCGAGGAGACAAAGTCTCAGCCTCTCTTTCCTTCCCCTTGGCTAATCATGGGATTTTTTTTTTACTGCTTTTTTACCAAAACGAAGTGTTCTATCATGTCAGGAAATCTCAGCTTAGCTGTTAGAGAAAATACAGAGTCAATTAGAACAATTTCCCTCCTTGGGCAAAGGTGACGCCAACGGCAGAGCTGAAGATGGCCACTGCCCCTCCTCACCTCTAGAGGTCACATCCGCAGGGATTCATCTCTCTAGTACATGGTGTCTCTGGGGCACAATAGTCAAGTCTGATGGATACCAAGGGACCACCTAAAGCTGGTTAGCTAAGGGCAGAGGAGCTCCAATGTGGACGCAGTAAGGTCAGGATGTTCCCTAAACCTGCATTTTTTCCTCCAACAACTTCACAGCCCCAAGAAGTGCTTCTGTCTGCTTGGAGTTCACAGCTCAGAACCTCCTCTAAGACTGGTGCCTCCTCTCTCAAAGAAATGTGACAAGCAGGTTTTATTGGGGTTACACAAATTCCACAGTGACCTTCTCGGAAGAGAACCAGCCTGGGAAGTTGGTTCAGTCCTTTGCCAGGGCAGTTTGCTTTTGAGAGAGGGTGAGTGGAAGGAACGAGATGGATTCCACAGAAACAATCCAGATATCTAGAGCTGTCCTCAGAAGCTCTATTGTTGTTCCGGTGCTGTTAGAAACAAACACCACCACTGCCACAGAAGCCTGCCAGCATAAGCACATCTGAGCAGACCATAACCACACCCACTAAATCTTCCACTGAGAGCTGACAGGAGGTGGTATCACTCCAGGCAGGGGTACAGCTGCAAAGTTAACTTTTAACATGGGTTAAAGTTAACTTCAACGTTTTTCATGCAGCATTCTCTCTCCAGACAATGGAAGACAAAGGAACAAAGACCCGTTTCATCCAAATCAGCTCAGTTATTACTTCTATCAAGCGTGAATTATGGCGCAAATCTGCTTTCACAGCCACGCATACGGCCCATTGGCCTTTGAACCACACTGGTCTGGTTTCTAAAGCAGAGCCTAAGTTTGCAGTGGAGATGCTGTGTTTAAATCTGATTTCCAGTGTAAAACCACGGTGAAAATCCGGAAGCTTTTAGCCTGGAAAGCCTTTTACTCAGTACTGGGTCAGCACATAGAAACCTCCCCTGCAGATTAGCGCTGAGCCTTTGGAGAGCCACAGGCTGTTTGGAGAATAACTGAAACCGGGCAATGCAAAAAAGTGTGGGCCATTTACAGGCGTGCCTTGCTCCCCATGGATTCAACCAGGTGCTTGGAGAAGAACAGGAAACATCACGATGATGCTCTTTTCCCCTTTGGTGATAATTCTCTGACTGCTCATCCCCTCCCTGCCCCAGAGAATAACAGAGCAATAATACATCCACTCAACGTGGCAAAGAAATCACTCTAAACTGCTTTTGCAAGGCTACATCACCTGTCTCAGCAACCGCAGGCCACAGTATGCTCATCGAAAACAGGCTGAAGAGAGCTTTGCAACACCCTGCTGAAAACATCCCTGGTGAGCCGAACACCCTGGCCACAGACCGTAAGGAAACAGCCAGGAACTGCTCATCTCCAGAGAGCCTCCTGGTGAGGACAAAGGGGTTCAGACAGTTGCGGCCCAGCCGTTAGCTCCAAGAACCACCCCTCTGCCTCCCCAGGGACCGCGCAGCTTGTGGAGGAGCCACAGCCTGGGACAGGCATGAGCTGTGCTAGCGATTCCCAGGCTGCTTTCCTGCCGTTTTTTACACCCCGGTCAGGAGATCATCTGAATCTGCAAACACCTTCCAAGCCATGGTCCCAGTAGCAGGAACACAGGTCTGCAGCCTTTACTTTTATGTCTGGGTAGCAACTGACTCTGCCTTAATTCAATTTACAAGCCAGTTTTCCATGTAGCACCTGCAGAATTTTGGGAGTGCATTTACATATCATTATTGGCTTCACTTCAGGCAAGAGAAGCAAACGAGAAGTGAAAGTCATTGCAATGACTCAGAGGTACGGGAAAGCAGAATTTGAGCCTCAGCTTAATCACCTGAAAGAGCCAAGAATGACTGAATGAACTAATATTATAAACTCTTGGAAACGTGAATCCTGCCTCCCAAAATGATTTTCCGAACAGTAGACAGTGATAAAGGATAATATTTAATTTGGCATTCTGCACAGTTTGCTTGCTATTTTTAAAGACAATTACTGGCAAAACTAGCTCTGATGCACAGATAACTCCACAAACAAAATTTGTTCTCAGCAATTAGAATCAATGTCTCACCTCAATGTGAGAAAATAACATTCGTTTTCCTACAGCTTCAGTCTAAAATGCCTTGGCAATGAAGAGAAAATAAGGAAAGCTTCTTGGCTTTCTTTCTCTTCAGAGAATTTTGCATTTAGTGGTTATATTAGCTTTGGTTAAAGACCAGGAAACACCCCTGCTGGTCAAGGAAGAACATGCAATCACAAAGCTGCTCTACTGGTTTTTACCAGCTCCTATGTTCCTTCTGTGCCAGAGAAATAAGAGCTGCAGGGCAGCTGGGCGAAGGAACAGAACAGTGGGCAAAACCAGCTGAGTGAGAATTGGATGCTAGAATAACCTGCAGACACAAATATACAGAGAAAACACAATGTGGAGATTGAAAAGAGAAAAAATATTAACCAGGCCCCAAAGAGTAACCTATTCCTTAGTATAAGCATCAAAACAACTCACTGAGCTGTCCTGGCATAGTATTACGATACTTCCGTCTCAGGTGCAGGAAAAGGGGAATATATTTAAAATGTGACAAATAATTCACAGAGATATTAAGTTAGTCCATCTGGAAATGGGGCATAGATCTCTGGGACTTCTCTCAAGATCAGATTTAGAGAAAGCATTTCATACTAAAAAAGCAAACATCTTCTAGCTGACCCCAGATGCTGCATCTATTTGAACCAAGCTGTTATTAAAGCTCCCCATCCTAAATATGTTTTTCTTTTCCAAGGGCAAACACAGATGGTGCAAAGCAGCTGGTGCAAGAGGTAGCCAGGCAAACTGAGGATGAGAGGCAGCGCGTCAGCGGCACAGCATTGTCCCACGCGGAGCTGGAGCCTGGGTCAGCTCAGCAGCGAGACTCCTGCGCACACAGCACCATCTGCTAATAAGCCCAGTATCCCATCAACACACTCAGATGGCCTCAAGGTACTGAGCTCACTTGGTGGTTTTTCTCAGAGCAGGCAAAATAAGACCCAACAGCCACAAGTTGTGGCAAGAAAAATCCCAATGAAATAAGGAAACTTTTCTTCGCAGTGGACCAGCTGAAACAGGGGCCCAGCAAGGCTGGGCAATACCCCTCCTTGGCAATTTTTAAGACCTGATTAGACAAGGATCTGTGCAACCTGGTTTAGCTTTGAAGCTAACCCTCCTTTGAGCAGAGGTTCAGACCAGAGGACCTAGAGTCCCTTCCAAGCTCAATTATTCAATAATACTAAGTGGTGTTGAGGGACTGGTGATATCATCACAGCACTGGGAAGAGATACGCAGATGGGATTTGCAAAATCCACCAGACTTTGGATATCAAACCTACACTTGCAGATCAAACCACACGTAAAAGGAAGTTATATCAGCCTTCCCCATCAAGAGCAGCATCACCAGTATCCCACTGACTCCGTTTTCCCCAAGCACTTTGCTCCATGTCCCCTGACTCATCCGTAGTGCGCTCCTTGTGACAGCACTCCCACACATCTGAAACAAGGAAATCCCTTCCCCTTTCCCCATCTTCCCCTCATGCCTCCAGGAATTTTGCAAACCACCTCTGCTGCTGAATTTCCACCTTTCCACCTCATTCACCTTCTCTCCAGGCACCCGACAAGTGCCGAAGCACCTCACTGCCAGGTGTTAAAGCCCTGCGCATCATGTTTATCTGGTCTAACAGGCCACCATAAGGCATTATGCAACCAACCCAGTTTGAGGAATTTAAAAGAACAGAGCTTAGCAAAGCACGTCTGTTGCTATTTGCCCCCACTGAGAATCAGTAACCATATTACTGGAGGCAGAACCAACCCTCCACGTCAGCACCGCCCATCCATATTCTAAATAAGTTGTACAAGGAAACATATTAGTTTCTAATCCTGTGTCTTCGGTGCCTAAATGAGCCTCATCACCATAGCAACAGATGGCTTCACAATTTTTAATGCCTTTATTCTCACAAGTCCTCTGAGAAACAGAGGAGGACAGCTGTCCCCGTTTTACAACTGCGTAAGGGCGATGCAGAGAGGCAAAGCGATCCGCCCCAAATCCCACAAGAAATCTACGGAGAGCAGGGCATCGCATCTCCCGAGCGCCCGCCCAGGGCCCCAACCTGGCTCCTTTTCCATGTCCACGCCACACGAACTCTGAACATCAGGCTTTGTCATACAGAGGCTCAGGCCTCCTGAAGGGTAAGATCTATCTGCACACGATGGCACTGGGTAAATCCCACAGTGAGTTTGGGATCTGTGTGTCAAATCTCAGCGTTTTACAAGGTTGCAAAGGCTGTTCCAGAAGAAGTTGTTAGCAGGGCAGGGCTGCTTCCCAAATCCATTTTCCACTGCTCTGTCTGCCCTCAGAGTTCAGATACTAGCTTGATTCTCCTTTATTTATAATGGTTTATAGGTAAAACAACTCAGTTCCTGCAATTTCAGTATTTTATGAGGGGAAAAAAATGCAAGGCAAGATTCATTTATCAATATAATCTTTTCAGTTTACAATTAGCATCAGAATTGTATATAAAACATCTCAACCTTAAAACGTCTCTACTGATCACAGCAGCCTACGCCGTTTATATTTATGAGGCAATTTGTACAAATGCCTTTAGACTGATGCAACAATCGCCTTTATTTCATTTTTCTGCTTCTGGTACATTGTGTTCCCCTTCCCTTTATACTGGCTTTTTTCAGAAAACAGCTTCACTCACTTCTCAGGAAGAAGTGCTTTAAGAGAGGCAGATGGGAGCACCTACAAAGTGAAATATGGAAACCGTCTCTACATGGCGTAAGTGTCCCCCTGGGCACTGGTGAATATTACACTTTAAAGGCAGGTTTTACTTTGGAAATAGAAGCAATTACTTTTAATTGTGGCTCTCAGCATGAAAAAACTTATGAAAAGCATGTTTTTCTCTTCCTCAAAGTCAGATCTGTATATTAAAAACAGAAACACTCCAATACACACTAAAAAACAGGCCGTGGTTGTCCTGGGAATACAGAGCAGCGCTGCTGAACACGACTGCATAAAGCAGGTGCATTAAGTATGAAGTTGCCTTAGGTTTATCTTGGCTGTCCTAACTCTGATGAGATTCGAGCTGCAGAATCAAATGCAAATACAATCCCTTGTTTCACTACAATAAACCTCGGCGCTTCTCTAAACTACCAAAACGCGTCAACGCTTCGCTCTGAGCTGGGCTTGAACATCTTTCCTTAGTTTTTAGACAGGAAAGGTTAAAATCCAGGATAGATGCTTTAGTTTCAAGATGAGTTACAGAGATCTGATGTTACACAGAGCTCTCAGCTCCAGCTATACGATCAGCCTCTGGAATCCAACTCAGCTTGGTGGACCCTACAAGCCATGTTCAGCCTGGCAACCACCCAAAAAATTGCCGAGACAGCGCTGAGCTAATTGTATTACTTTCTTTTGGGGGCTGCCTGGTTGCTTCCCTTTAGAGGCAGAGACAATTTCTGGGGGGTGCCTCAAGTAATCCCTGGTAGCGGGGGGAGCACTGCTGGAGTTCTCACCAATACACACAACCCAGCAGAAGGCAGGACAGAGATTCCTCGAGGATGTAAAACAGGGGAAGGACTTGTGACCAAAGCAGGTGTCCAAACGAACAAGACAGATCTGCCATGGTGAACGCAGACATGGGAAACCAAAAAGAAGAGATTTGGTGGCTGCGGGCACTTATTCAACTGCCTTTGCCTGCAGCAGGAGAAAACAGATTTCACGTGTGTCAGCATTTACAGAAAGCATCTCTGATGACATGAGGATGTCCATTTTCCTAACTACTGGGAATGCTGAGCTCGCAAGGAAGGAATGTACGGAGTAGAGCATGGCTGGAAAGGCACATTTCCAACCTTTGCTCATCCCACACAGTAAAAAAACCTTCCCTTGGCCTGGTACCTGCCTTATGACAAGTGTCACTAGAAGATAGCGCAACTAAATTAACAATTGCTTTTATCAATTGCTTTCGTTGCATATGCTACTTGCCTGGAGATATGTCCAAGAAAAGTGCTAGAATTTAATGGACATGAATTTAAACACTGCCTAGTGAGAAGCAACCAATAATCTCCATTATCCCCAAAGAGGTACTGGGAAATGATACCAAAATAAATTGCCTATTTGAAAGACCATGGAATCAGTTTCCTACCCATATTTAGCACTATTTAATTAATTCAAGTGTGGGATTTTACCCTCTAACATTTTGTTCAACAGAAAATTGAAACCTGCCTGCACTGTTAAAACCTGATGTCAAACATATTTGAGATTTGCACATGTATAAAGCAACAAAGAAAAAAACAAAAGTAAACCAGCACAGTTGGAAGCCCTGGAAAGCGCCCCACTTCACGGAAGTAGCAGTGTGCATCTCGATGAACAACGGTCATCAATAGCGACAACATCTCGAGAGGTTGCCCTCAATTATCAGAGGCTGCTACTGCAGATAAATATATTAGGTGAAGGACCAGGCAAGAGCTTCATGAAAACACAGAGGAGGAGATTCAGGGCACGTGTCTGCTCTCTTGCTTGGAGAGGAATGGGAGACACAGCTGGAGCTGGTTGAGACTGAACATAGCACAGGCAGGACAAATAGGTTCCTCATTTCCTGACTGACAAAATGCTGTTGGGAGAGGAGGTCTCATGTGGTGGAAGGAACAACATAGGGCATGTCGAAGGGTAACCAGGCACCACAGAGCTACATATTAGTTTAGTATCCTAGCTTTGGATAGTAGATGTCAACAAACAGCATGTTGCCAGACTCCTGGATCCACCTCACCAGAGGTCTCCTCTGCGGAACACGTCTCAAGCGACCCGATGCGTCCAGCAAGATGGACAAAGAGACCTGCTTCCAGCAGATGGGCAGAACTACTTCTGGTTATTGGTTGCTCTGCTCTGGCTCTCAGAAAGTTCCTTCTCTCACTGCCTTCCTCGTTAAGCCAGTAATAGGGCTTCTCAGAAACTGCTCAGCCACCAGAGATTTTAAGAATTCTGCAAACATCGACGAAGATTACAAGCATATCGAAGATACACTGGGAAGGTACTTCAGAGGAGAAACTTCATTTACTAGTTTAGTGGTTGGGATGAGGTGGGTAATAAAACATCGCTAACAACGTAACCTGCTTTTTGGTATTCTGCAGGTGCTGCCGTACCTATCTTTGGAGATGAGCTGGAGGATTCACATAACTGAGCACACTTACAGAAAAATTAATGCACAGATTTCAGCCTTATTACGCCACTGCTTAGTAACTGGGGAGGGGAAAATCCCTGTTCTGTGGCTCCAGAGTGACTCCACGTGCTGAACTGCCTGCAGTCCCAGCTAGCAGATCGCAGCGTTTGCCGTTTGTCGGTACAACAGACAGTGCAAAGACAAGCAAGACCAACTAGATGAAGAGACTCAGCTACAAAGCAGAATTAAGAGCCGAGTATCTGCAGCCCGTCCGAGCCATGAGGAAAGGCAGATATCAATAACCTGGAAATGCCTCAAAGGTGACAGTATCAAACAGCGAGGACATACTGAATGTGCTCCAGGGGAGCGACTGGAAGGAACGCTATGGACTTGTGGCTCCTACGACAGGTTTTGGGAGCAGCCCAGTTTCACCAGCATTGATTAGCCATCAGTCACTGTCCTCTGCTTAATCACAATATTTCATGAGTAAGGACTAATTTTCAGAAGTGTTGCCCTGAATTTTATGTGAAATAAATCCAGCAGTGATGCACTAAACTTTTCTCCTCTGGTGAAAGCCTTCCTGCACACTCAAGCAGCCCAAAGCTTAGACTGAGCTGCTCTGTGGGGAAGGATCAAGACCAGCTCAGTGCAGAGCTCTTGGAAACAGTACTCTAGAGAATATGCTTATGGTTCCTTAACTAGTACATGCTGTATTTTTCATTGCTTCATTCACATTTTCCCTCCCCTTTTTTTCCACTCTACAGAGTGGATGGACTCGAGGAAACATTGCTACATTACCTGAACTCCCAGTCCAGTTCACAGAAGTTATTCCTCTCGGGAATACTAAGATCTCAGTGAGTTCTCAGCAAGAAATCAGAGGAAAAATTGTTCATCTATAGCAATATCAGAAGAGATTTCCTTACATTTGTCAGAATGGAAAGAAAGGTTTTTGAAGCACAGCACCATCACTCCCAGACGTGAAAGACTGGAAGAAGTCGCTGATCTAGGACCCAAGGGACTTTGTGACATTTACTTTTCACAAGAGAGCCAGCTGTTCTAGAATTCAGGCTGACCAAACCTTGCAGAAAGAAACAGGCATGGACTGTTAAAAAATGTGCCGAACCCAATAGTCAGAAATAAAGAACGAGCAGCTGCCAAGAACCCCATCTGCCCTTCTCAGGAAATGAGCCAAACATTGTTCTCTAATTTCCCGAGTTCACACTTGGATGAGATTGCATATTTTTTTAATGGGTAAAGGGATGGTTTGATGCAAGTGTACAGAAAGCACAAGGAGCAGATTTAGAGCAAACTACTGCTCAGGAAAACTAGGAATATTTCACTTTCTCCTGCGGAGGAACCATCATGAACTCCTCAGGCAACTTCCACAGCATTTCACTTCAGCTAAGCAGCTCACAAAGAGTAGAGTAACAGAAATACTAAAAACAGATGGTGGTTTTAAACCAAGGCTACATATGCTCCAGCTCCCTCCACCACAGAGAGTGCTAGAAGAGACCAAAGAATCCAGATCAATGCCCAGGAAAGAACCTCTAACTACGATTGTGGAATTACTGTGGACTTCACCATTTACTCCCCTTTAATAATTTATGAAATTCCAATTGAAAAAACTGGGAAAGAACATTTAAAGCATGAGAACGGATGAGCGCACTAGCTTGACCCCTCTCTTCCCAGATACATCGACCACTGCCAGTATGAACCCATCTGGGTAACACTCCCGTGATGAGAAACTTGACTGGCACAAGATGATTTAGGACAAAGGCGACACCTCTTCACCTTTTCCAGACAGACCTGACCATCAACAGTTTGACATTAGGTCCCTGAGTTCTTCGCCTTAGCTGGTTTTTGAGTGTTTAAGCTCTGCTCCATTCACTTGTAATAATGAATGCTTTGCTAAAAAGAAAATCAAAGAAAACATGAGTCTGCCTTAATATCGGCACGTCAAATGATGTTTAACAGTTGCCTAGCACCACAAATTTTGATAGAGCATTTCCTCATCCCTGTCACTGTTAGAGAAGAAACTGCAACACAATGAAATACGTGCAGAATCTTCTAAGTGGCTTAACTTCATCTAATGCTCCAGCACTTCCCTGTAATAGGAATAATTATATGTGGATTTAACTCAATTAAGCAACACCTTCACAATGAGCTCTTTTGTTATCCAAACATCTTTGCATGTGTTCGTCAAGATGACTGAAGTTTACTGAGTAAGCCAAGGCAATTTTCTAGCTTTATATTTAAAGTAAGCCAAGTTTAATCAATTTATAAGTCTGAACCTAACTACTCTTCATTCACGCTTGTTACTTCAAATGCACGTGCCTCAGTGGCTCTCATACTGCCCACAAACAGCATTGACCACCTTACTTGACAAGTCCCAACTTCTCACTGAACCTTACCCACAGGATTACAAGCATTATGTTAAATACTTGAAAAAATATTACCACATCCCCACCCTGTCACCTTTCCTCTATGCTAAGAAGCTTCAGTCATGTCTTTATATCTCTGATCTTCCCCCTTGCTCTTCCGCCAAGTGCCTCCAGTTGGTCCACATCTTCCTTGAAGCATGATCCTCAAGCTGGGCAAGCCACTCCAGGTGAGTGGTTTGGCAGCATCTAAGCAACAATTACTTCACATTTACGCATCCCAGAACTTTTGCTTTTGCGACTACTGTGTTGCCCTTCACCTATTTTCTACAGCACTGAACTGTCCTGGATTTTCACGACTGACTGCTCCTATCTTCTTGTAGTATCTTGCCTTGTAACTACTGCATAGCCTCTTTTTCCAGACAGTAGCTTCAATTTGTCATTTAAAATTCATGTCATCCCTTAAAATATTCTGGCAGTCCCTCCTGGATTACTGACACCTGTGCATTTAACAAGCAGCTCTCTAACCCTTCTTCTAGCAGTATTGAGTAAAACGGGGTCTAAGACAGCCCCAGTACTTTGACTGCTGGTAACTGGCTGTGGCATTTCAGCAGTGCTTTAGCCTTGGATGATGTCTCTCAGGTCAGCTTGATTTAAAAATACCAAATTAGTCAAGAAGCCTCCGTTCTGTTCATCCCTCCGCTAAAGGCTGAGACCTTACCCTTCGTCATTTACACCAAGCGTGTCTGGCATTAATTCAGGGAAGGCTGATGGAGTATTAGTAATTTCTCCACTTCATCTATTCCTCAAATTTAATATTGCCC
>NW_010421655.1:48447-78646 GCF_000710305.1 Buceros rhinoceros silvestris | reverse complement strand
TGCTATAAATTCATTCCATCCCTAACGGTCAAGGGTTGATATGCTGTTTCAGTGGGGTGAGACTGCAGTGACCTGACAACATACACCATGCTTACACCACAAGCAATGACAATTACACATTTTCCGCTCCCGCAAAAGCCCTCTTGTATCCAGCTAGCACAACAGTGACAGCTCGATGTGCCTTTAACTGAAACATGCCCTTTTTAATTCCGTTAGAGCAGTATTATGATGCATTTCAATGCATTTTCCCTTCGCCCTGAAGTACTCTCTTGAAGACACACCGTTCCTACTGGTGTCTCTTCTCCAAAATGCTCTGCACAGGACAGCAACTGCAAGAGCGGGCAGTTGTAACGAGGTGGTTTTCCTAGGTTCTCTTAAAACTTTAAGAACAGAGGCTGAGCTTTTGCACAAACCACCACCGAAATTCACCCCTAAAGGCCAATTAAAGGACAATGGCCAGACTGGGTATCTCATACACATCAGTTGAACTGGTTGGAAAACAGTGACTTGATTTAATGTGTCTCTACATATTAATGAAGAAAACCTTGCAAGTACTCACTGACAAAGAACACGAAAGGAACCATGTATGTTTTGGGCACTTAGCTGTATATACGCAGACTGTATGTCTACAGTGTGTGGGGCAAGAGCTTCAGGGCTGTTCTGCCTGGTCAGGAGCTAGTTTCTCTTGGAATATTCCTCACAGCCAGAGAGAACGGAGTCTTTTACTTGGTGCCTCCCTGCTCCTCAGAAAGACTACAAAGCCATTTCAATTTTGACAAAAACAAACTGCCAAAATCTTCCCGCCAGCTCTATCTACGTGTTCCTTCCAGTGCTGCAGAAGGAAGACATCTCCTTCACCGGACTTTGGATTAGGCTCATGAGAAGGAATAAAGGAAGAAAACAATCACACAAGATCTAAACCACTTTGCCTCTTGGTCTCTGCAAAGACAGGTCCCATCTATCAAAAGCAGCCAGTTATATTGCCCAGAACACACCTGGGTCAGTGGGAACATCGCAGGCTCGCATCTATGCGGCAACAAAGAGATTAAACAAAGATTAAAACACTTCAGCAGAGAGGCTGTAAGAACCTCCACAACTTAGATTCCCCCAGCCTCTCCTTCGAAAGCTTCTGCCAGATGCAACTCCCTGGAATATAACCTAAGGAATAAAATCTGTAGGTTCATACAGGCATCCTCTGAATATTATCTCTAGAAGGTAAAGGAAACAAGTAATCTTTAATTGTAAAAGCAATGTTATGGTTAATTAAACCGAAAAAAATCCTTGCCTTCCTCTATATAACGCTGACATTTAACTTTTATTTTAATGTGAAAAAAACCTTCTCCACAAGAGACCCAGGATGGCCAATTATAAAGAGAAAAAGAATGTTTTAACATTTTATGTTCTCATAAATCAGAAAGTTTGGCAGTGATGTCAAACTCCTATGAATCACCAAGCTTTCAGGCAGAGCCTTCTAGAGCCTCAGCCATAATTCAAATGGGCCCACATAAACCATTTGTGCATCATTTGCATGGAGAATTTCCTCAGGTGAGCCAGCTGATGGGAATAACCCCCACCCTGCCCTCACCAACAGGGTGCATTTACACCGCAAAGCCGAGCGCACGGTTCGCAGGCAAAACTAGGAAGGCTGGTTTCCAGAAAGTTTTGACCCCAGGTTTTCTACATCTCTCTGCTCTCTAGAGGTTTTCCAAAGCCTTTCCCATCATGAGGCATGCGTGGAGCCCTCATCTTCACTGACCAGCCACCTGCTCTGATGTAAATCATAGCAACTCTTTACTTTTGAAACTATCACTTCATCAAATGACCTTAAAATTGACCAAGTCGCAAGTTAATCGGGAGGGAGAGAAAAAAAACAGGGCATGGAAGCAGATACAGCACAACCACACAACTTTCATTTAGTTTTCAGTGGGGTTTTAAGGAACTAAAGCAAAAATTATAAGCACAGAAAAATAAGGGGCTACAGCCCGAGCTAACACTGTACATTCTATTACTGGATTTGACTAAGAAGCCCGAGTTTCAAAGTCTCCTGCTCACAGCCAACAGAAAACAGCCAAGCCCACCCCATTATTTTCATTTCTCCCTTGCCTTCCTCTGCCTTGCAGATCAGTCGGAGAATATTACTTCCCACTCCCGCCCAACCAGCTGGGCTCTCCTGCCAGCTTTGGGCAGCACTAGTAGTAGCATGTTGTAGCATGTTGGGTAGGTCACGGGTTTCATCTGTTCCAAAACACCTGGGATCCACTCAGCAAAGCAGAGAGGGGAAATCTCCAGGTGCTGACAGTAGCTACCTAGCCCCAGGCTGCTGGGTGTCACCAAGGCACAGTGAGACCACTTCTGATTTAAGGGATCCGGCAAGATGCCTAGAAGATTCATTTCCTGATCTCACTGATCCTGAACCTGCCCCTTTTACCCTGGTTCCTCTGTGCTCAGCCAGGGAAGGCGCTTTGCTTTTACATCCAAAGCATCAGCCTCGAGGGACCTCAGCCACAGGGTCACTGCCAGGCTGAAGTCCCTTTCACTCTTCACCACCACACGAGAAAAGTGACTGCACCCAGGAAAAGAAACCTGGTGCAGAAATGCCTGTGTACACCGTGCCCCAAATCCGACCTTGTGAGGTCTCCTTCTCCCCAGGGATTCCAAACCCACCCAGACACAATCTTGCGTGCACCCTGCTCTGGGTGACCCTGCTGTAGAAGGGGGTTGACTAGATGATCTCCAGAGGTTCCTTTCAGCCCCCACCAGTCTGGGATTCTCTGAATTTCCTATTTCACCAGTCTCACAAACTTCGTTGCTGAGGTAGGACCACAGTCACAACGCTCAATATGACCTTGCTGCTTCTCCTGCTTTTTTGTTTTACCGCACAAAGTTCAACGTGTCTGCTTTAAAGGGCAGTGATTTGAAACAATTTGCACCACGTTCTGCTTTTTAGTGCCCTTTAAAGTTACACAGTCTGCACAGGGAGCTTAATTATGAGACAACACTGGGAAATTAAAGTTTTCCAAAAAGCAGTAAATGTTAAAAATGAAAACAGGATGTTTAACTGGCAAATTGAGTTTTAAAAATGTGAGTTATTAACTGAAGTCACTCAGCTCATAATAGTTGAGGATAATGGCTCTATTATTTTTTAAAAATCCATATGTTGTTATCCTTGCACCAGCTACTACATTAAAATAAACAGCAAGATTATTATAACCACCAGCAACCATTCCTAACAAGGGGAGAGGAGCTACAAAAACAACAGGCACAAACCAGGAAGATCAGCGCTAGCGTCATGCAAAATGCACCTGGAGCAGCCAGCCATTGCTTCAAAGAAACTCGGCAGTGTCCGAGCGTCCATGAACATTCTGACCGCAGGAAAGTCAGCCAGGCCCTCGCACCTCAAGAAGAAAACAGACCATGTGATAAGGTGTGCCAGGAACCAGAGCAACGGGCCAGGATGAGAGATCCTCGCACACAGGACGGCGGCGGCGGCGCTCGGTGCGTCACTCGCAGGGGACAAAAGAGCTTCTGCTACTAACAAAAAAGTGGTGTTGGGTTTGGGGTTTTTTCCCCCAGAAGAATGATGATTGGGTAGTCTTTGTTTTTAAAGGTGAACATCTTGGCTTCCTTTCTTGAGCTGCACAAAAACTTCCTATTTTCTGAAAATAAAGAGAAAACGCTCCTCCGGATAATGTTATTTTGTAAGCTCTTCAAATAGTAATAACGCCATTCCAGGAAATATGCCTTTCACTTCTTCCTCTCTGATAAAACCAACACAGATCTTATTGTTTACTTTCTTCTTAATAAAGGGAAGTTGGTAAATGTCTCAGCACCATCAAATCGGTTTCAGATGTGTAATTGTGTCCAAGATTATCCAGAATTTCCCAGGGGAAAGAACCAAGAGTGTCTGCACCAAGACTGGCAGAGTCTGATTGTGATAAATTAAATGTGTGTGCTCACACTCTAATGAAACACATATGGGAGAGTGAAAATATTCAGAGAAGCAACATTCCCTTCGATGATGATTCACTGAAAGCAAAAATCAAATCTGTTATTAGCCAGACGACTCTGAGCGGTGTGGTGAGTGCCTGGGACTGACATGGCACTTGGCATCTTCGGAGCGCTGTAATTAATTATTCTTGTGTTGTGTAGGACGGTTGTCACACAAGGCTTCTTTAATGTCCAACGAGGAGATAATCCTTTCCTCAGCTGACACAACATGGTGAAACTCTGGTTGCTGAGGCGCACGAAGAACCGATTTGTACTGAACGCTACAATGACACAAACACCACGTTTATTTCATTTGTTTGCTTGATGCCTTTGATTAAAACCTTTAAAAGGACTTTAAGGTTTGGGGGTTTTGTAACAAGATAAAGCTCCAGAGGGAGCCCACGCACAAAGAATATAGATAGAAAATATCCTCCAGACTAAAACTGCATGTAGAAATCTCTTTAAATCCATGTTTCAAACCCATCTTTATCAAGGAATTAAGTTTCAACTACAAAATAATCCTCCAAATAATTTGTACATAACGGGGCTTACTGTGTTTTATTTAGCATACACATGCCAAGAGATAGAGCCTGTTGTAATGGAAACAATCTCCATTTGCTATCAAAGACATCGCAACTTTGCTTCAAATTTAGAAGAGTGCAAGATAGCCTGTGGCTCATCCACAGGAGACACCCAAAGGAAATATTAAAGCGTAAGATCGTAGAATTATTTAGGTTGGAAAAGTCCTTTAAGATCATGAAGTCCCACATTCCCACAGCACTGCCAAGTCACTACCAAACCGTGTCCCCTCAGCACCACATCGACATGGCTTTTAAATACACTGGGCAGCCTGTGCCAGGGCTCAACAACCCTTTGGGTTTTTTTTTTTTCCCCTGAACTCCAACCTTAAGCCTCCCCTGGTGCAATTTGAGGACATGTCCTCCTCCATCACTCCTGCAAAAAGATCCTTTTCCCACTTTGAGACAGAAAAAATACTAAAAGACAAACCTGCTCTATATTGATTCTAAATAGTAGAGAAAAAAAACCCACCCAAAAAAAACCCAAAACAAAACCCCAAACAAACCAAAAAACCACCAAACCAAACAAAAAACCACCATTTGCATTAGCATAGCATTCCTCCTCTTCACCACTGCAAACATTATCACCTCCAGGAGAAGAATTCTAGAGCTCCTGCCTCCAGACCCCACCCCGAGCACTGCTGAGATGGCTGGCTCCTCTGCTTAACATCACCCACTATTGTTCTGGTTTGGCTAGAAACTCCAAACAGCACCCAGACTGAAAAAAATAACCTGTGGAGAGGTTCTTTCCCATTATTAGATGTTCTTCCAGCCTTAAACACTCCACTGGTTTTACAGGCACTGCAAAACAGCAGGTAGTCAGGATGATAGTAACAGTTCCCCAAAACAACGCGGACTTTTAAACGCCATGAGGAGCAGAGACACATCAACATACAGATGAACTAAAATAATTCTATGGCTTCGTTCTGTTTCCGAGAGCCACGGGGAAAGAGAAAAAGCTACCTGAGTGAAGGACGGAAATATTTGCTGTGTTTGACAGAGGAAACATGATTAAAGTGCGCTGAAGCTGAAATAACGACCAAACTCTATCAAGAATAACTCCCACCAACTCATCCCACCAGCGCTGCACTGGTAACACAGGTAGGAGTATATAAACCCTCCTCGTCCCAAGGCACCTCTCATAACGGGTAGCCATGACCATTAAAAAGATATTCCCCAGAACATCTCACAAGACAAGACGAGGCAGAAGAGCTTATCAGCAGGTCTGCACCAACCAGAAGGAACTTCGTGCCACCAGCGGTGCTCCAGCATTGCCCTCATTCCTCTGCTTGCTCGCACAGAAACTCGCCCTGCGCCCGCTCAGACTTTCTTCCCCAACAAAACAGTTTTCCATGGGAAGTTACTGGTTAAAAAAAGCTCTTCACAGGGCTGTGGCAGTTACAGATAATTCCGGGTAAATGTCTCCAGCACAGCAGCAGCAGCGAGGGTGACTTGGGTTCCCTGGATTTTTCGCTGAACAGCCGAGGGGCTGCTCTGAAGTCAGAGTCAGATCTGCGGGCTCGTATGAAGAGCGATTCTGCCAGGGGACTGTCGCAGAGGGAGGGATCCCAGTCCCACAGGCACCCCGGGGACAGAGAGAAGACAGCTGAGTGCCGAAGCATGAAACATCACTACGCATCTAACCAAGGGATCCATCAGCCAGGAAAAAAGATGTTTCCCTTACTCTAAGGAAATAAATAATTGGGAAAAAGTAGTTAACGTGGAAAGACAGACAAGTAAAATGAAAAAAATTTAAAAGTTAGATTAAACTCTTTAAAATAATGTCAAACTTCAAACCAAAATGAAATATTTCAAGCCACCGCATTTTTTCCCCACAGCTCCTCACTTCAGAAGAACTTTTTTTACACCTTTGCTTTGTACTGGAACACTATATTTTACGGAAGAGTTTCGCATGGTATCTATCAATCCTAAACCGCCAGCTTACTTCAGACCACACTACATTGTTTTAAAAATGAACGCGGCAACGGTAATTAGCACTGATAATTACAAAATGGCAGCAGTAATTAAACCAGTGGAAGCGCAGGCTACATGTGAGGAGATATTTTTCAACAAGGAAGTCTATTACATTTTGAAATATGTCTCCCAAGGCAAGTAACACAAGCCCCACCACTTGAATCAATTAAGCGAGACAAAGCGCTCGGAAACGCACTGTGGGGAACAGTCGTGTGCCAGCCCAGCAGATGGGCAAGATGGTCTTTTTGGTTCTTTACATCTCTCAAATCTGTGGAACAAAGCAGCGCTGCCACAAGGAACAGGGATGCCCACACACGTACCCACCTTCCAGGACTCCTGATAGCCAAGAGAAGCCCTGCAAGCGGGACCAGGATTAGCCCCATGCAGCAGCCACTGAGGCTCCTGCAGATGCCCAGGATAGCTCTCAACCACCTCGCTCACTTGGGCCTGACTAACACTGCAAGAAATAACCTAAAAGAGGCTGCAAAACTCCTCCCGAAGCTGGGAAAGACTCATCCAACAGCTACACTGCTCCTCAGGACTGAGGCAGCTAATTCCGCAACCGCCCGGCTCTGCCTGGGGAGGCTGTAGTGGAAACGTTCATTAATGTTGCAGCCAGGGGGGCAGCACCTGCCAGGTCTCACCCCTCGCCTAGGAAAGCATCACTCTGGTATTTCAAGCTTCAAAACCTCACCCTGCAAGACTACGGTCTCCACGGCAAGCCAAGAAAGTGGCAAGGTCAGGCCTCCGGGGATGGTTTCAGCTTTCCGTATTTCAACGCAACCCCTAGCGCACCATCACGCCAGCGGGTGCTGGTGTGAACATCAAACAGATCCCACACAACCGCGTGATGAAACTTTCCAGCTAGACTCAGTTAACCTCCTCCCAGCTTCCAGGAGTTTGCACAACAGAGAAAAAACACTCTCCAGTTTGACATGCTCCAAATCAACACCGTTTGGGTGTCTTTATTCACAGGCTACTTCCCATTTTCTTTTGCACTAGCATCCATAAAACCCTCTGCTCAATTCTGTTCCCCCAAACACCAGAGGAAATCTCTCAGTCAAAAGATAACCTGGGGTTTTTTTATATTTTTTTAAGATGTCTACATGGTTTCTGAACACCTGCTCTTTATGTCATACTGCAGAATACTCGACAATAAAATCACAGAGAACAAGGGAAAACGCAAAGCTTGTCTGTGCACAGGGAATTAGACATTAGACAGTAATAGCTGCACATGCAGCCGCGAGTAAGCCGTTAATCTACGTGTGTTTTCAGAGCTACGCTACAAAAGCCAAAAATTACTGGGATTTTTATGTTTAGACTTTAAAAAGTGAAGAAATTCAAAAGCAAAGTACCCATGGCAACCTTAATTCCATTCCTCTTGCCCTCTGACGCAGGGCTTGTTCAGTGATTACACCTCCCTGAGCAAACCGGCGTCTCCCAGATGATGGAAAGCGAGGTTAAAGAATCCTTAAAATTAATAAAGTCCTTCAGTGCACCTGTGAGATTTACAGCTAGAGGCATTCAAATGCCCATCTGGGGAAAAAATATGAACTACCCTGATTTGTGGAAGGGAATAAATGTAAACTACCAAAGTATTTTCAACTCATGTATTACTTCTTAACCCTTAAGTTATGGGGGTTTTTCCATGTTTTTCTGAGTCTCTCAGTGTAAGAAATGAGTAAAGTAATATTCATTTTATCTTTTGGTGTTTAGTTTCTGCTTCTTTGCTTATGCACCAATGAGAGTTAAAAAATGCCATTTACCATGAGTATTCGGGGGTTTTTCCCTTATTTTTCCTCATTGGAATGATGTAATAATTTTCTGAACAACTACATTGCATGATGATGTTTAAGGTGAGTCACACTGTAAATGCCCAGGTGTTTTACTATCATTTTTAACCTAACTTTCTAATAATAAATGCATATACATTCCCCCTGTCTGTCCAGTAAACAAATTCGCAAGTCCTCCCTCATCTTCTGAGCTCAACAGCTAATTTCACCCAGATTTGGAAGGGGAAGATACAAGCCCCCACTATAACTGAGTTACTACAAGTGTAATGGAAGAAGGAGCAGCTAGAGAAGACAGATGTGACCGGATGTGGCAAGTAGAGCAGAGGCAGCTCCCGTTCTGCTTTACAGCAGCCAGGGGGCATTAACGGACTGGCTGCGCAGAGCTCCTGGGCAGCCAGGGGTTGTGCTGGTGGTGGCAAGAGGGGGAACACATCATGGTGTATTTTCTCACTTTCATGCTCCCCACAAGCAAAGCGTGCCGGCCAGATCTCAAAGCTTTCTTCTGAACGCTGTAGTACCTCTAAGGATGGAGAGCCTGGGAACATCAAGCACAGTCTCGTGACTCAGGACAGCAGCAGCAAGACTTTTAAAAGCAGCCAGGTAATGTACTTTGAAAAGGTTGGCTGCAGGGCAGCGCAGTGCAGAGCTGCTGCAGCATGCAGCCAGGCTGACGCACCTGGCAATGAGAGGAGGGAGAAACCAGAAGAGCTCGATGGGCATATGCATGAAAAGATGCTTCTCCCACAGAAGACAGAGCCTGCAATTGTCCAGCAAATGCTTTACACTCAAAGGCTCACTGGGCTTCCACCATCCAGAGGTTATCAGATTCAGCTCTCACAGCAGTAGCAGTGACAGTCTTCTGAGATGGTTTTGCTCCCGTTTGACACCCCCACCCTCCCTGCCCCCAGAGCACTGCATTCAGCTCCACAGCATAACAACAGACCTGGATCTGCTCAAGTGTTCCAGGGAAGGTCATGAAGACGATTATGGGGCTGGAGCACCTCCCTTATGAGGACAGGCTGGAGAAGAGAAGGCTCTGGGGAGACCTTAGTGTGGCCTTTCAGTGCTTAAGGGGGCCGCCAAGAAAGATGGGGAGGCACATCAGAGAGTGTAGCAATTGAACAAGGGGTAACAGTTAAAAACTGCAAGAGGGAGATTTAAGCCAGGTGTTAGGAAAAAATTATTTACTATGAGGGTGGTGAGACCCTGGCCCAGGCTGCCCAGAGAGGTGGGAGAAGGCCCATCCCTGAACCATCCCAGGTCAGTTGGCCCTTGGGGCTCTGAGCCGCCTGCTCTGGGTGCAGATGTCCCTGCTCCCTGCAGGGGGTTGGGCTGGGTGAGCTTTAAAGGTCCCTTCCAGCCCAAACCATTGTACAGTTTGGAAAGGACGATGCTGCTGGCAGCTCTCACTAGAAGGCGGCTCTGGGTGAGGGAAGCTCATGCATCTTCTCCACTAACTGTATAGCTGCTCCACAAAGCACAGCCGCAGCTGTTAGTGTAGCCGCAGCCCATTCCTCTAAAGTTCTAATAAAGAAGCATCACTCGTGGAGAGAAACGTCCTGCAGATGAGGCAGCGCTGAAGGGGGCCGCCTTGATTAAACGAGGCTGTTCTGCTGAGAAGTCCTCCACGCACTCTCTGGTTATGGCTGCTCGAGCTGCAGCAGGGTGACATGAATTGCCTTTTATCTAATTGGAAAACACCCACAGAGTTTAGAAGTACTCATTTAGACAGGCAAATCAATAAAGGAAATGGCAAGCATGAGAATACCGTGCGACTGTAGAGCCTGTGTGGGTCCTACATGCTTTTACTTAATAAAGATTAACTCTTGCTGGTTTGCTGCAATGCCTGGATTTGGATAATGACAGAACTGGTAGCTTCCACCCCAAATATCAAGGAAGAGTTTGCCCTGGTGCATAGATCTCAAGGCAAGAGACTAAGCCTTTTGTTAAAGGGACTAGAAATTTAGACAGCATCATAGAAGAGGCAGAAGGGGGGGAAACTCATGTTAATTGTAACAGCTCTAGAGCAGGCGACCAGATCAAAAGTTACATTTCTATTATGAGAAAAAAGGAACAAAACCTGGTTTGCTAAATAGCAACAGCTGCAGGTCCACAGAAGTCTGCTGTTACGAGGCAAATGGCCAGGAAGGAAACGAGCAGTGATCCCAGCTTTTCCACTTCCGACTTCCCCTGCCCTTTTACTTCCACCCTCCTCAGTGGCTGTGAAAATCCCCACCCACAGAGCCACTCCGAAAATTCAGGGCTGTGAAAAACAGTTATTTAGTTGTTAAAAAAGCCTCCAGGTTGAGAACAGAAAACAGCAAAGCCCCTGCAATTCTTACAGTTGCTTAGTTCCAGATTAGTTCGGGTTTTGTTATTTCTCTTTGGCATTCCTTCCCCTAAACCTCCAATCACTTTCACAACAGGCTTATGCTGAGTAGCTTCAGGCAGCTGGCAAAAAAAAATCCTGTTTAGCAATGTAAGTATCTCTTCCCTCACTGCTGCTAACAGGAGTTCTGTGCATAAATCACAGCGTGCATGAGGGGAGAACAGACCCAAGAGCCTACAACTGTCTCTACCCTCACTTGATTCCCTTCTCATTTACACCAATATATTGGCCTCAGGAGAAGCGCTTCCGACACGCCCCAGTGGAAGTCAGAGGAGGATCAGGCCAGCAAAGGGTTTGACATCTTAGTCTGCTGACAAAAGTCAGAAAGAGAAATCAGAGTAACAGGCTGACTCATGAGGGATCCTCAGACACCAACAGCATTGGAAAGGTTGGGGCTCGTGCTCGAAGCTCAGCCATCCTTACATCTCTTACCATCCCTCACCTCTGCCTTGTACCTTCAGCCCCTCCACGAGTACGTCATAGAAGTACAGATGACCCGGAATTTCCTTGCTGGGTGACAACCCTTTAGAACAAGGTCTCAAGCAGCAGACAGGACTGGCATGCTCAGAAAAAGATTCTCTGTCCTCTCTGTATGAGCCCCTGTGCAACAGAAGACAAGTCAACCAACCTGCTGTTGCGCATCAAGGGCACCTTCTGCAGCTCAGGACTATGAACCCAGGGTAGCCTTTGCCTCTCTTTTGCTCCTCTTCTGAAACACCCAGAAAACATTCACGCAGTGTCCTCTCCAAGCTAGCCCCACACAATGCAACGACAACCCTAACAGATTATATTTGCTATGTTTGTTTGATGCCTCTGAACTGCCAGTAGCAGGTGGGCTGCTGCTAACCTTGCCTGGCCTTCACAACGCCCTCCAAAACATCTGTTGGGCTCAGGGCATTCCGGAGTGGGGCAGGGGTGATCTCCTCCGCTAAGCACATGCAAGAGTTTGCAGAACAGGTCTCTGCAGCCACCGGTTTGTTTTTTTCCCTGGTGTGGGTGATGGGAGGCAGAACAATCATTAGCAACGTTGCAAGGTCTTAAGAGAAATATCATGACTAGGAGAGCCTAATGCTACCGCTAGGGTGGGTCAGGAAGTTCCCAAGGGGTCTACAAACAAGTCATTGAGGTCACCTTTCCTGGGGAAGGTCTGCCAAGCAACCTTACGTGGTCATTGCTTCTTGTACATCTATTAGTATTAGAAACGACTCCTTTGTCTCCAGGAAGTTTTAAGTAAGGTATTATATATCATAGCTGCGGTTCTTTAGTTCGGGTTTCCTTTCAAACCAACACGAACAAGTAAAAAACAAACAGCTCCTTAAAAGTGGTACTTTTCATCTGCACTTATGCTCAGCTGGAGAAGGAAATGCATTAAAAATGGAGTTTGAGTTCATTGTCTTACTGACAGTGTATTTTAATAAGGACTTTATCTCCTCTTGCTTGATCCCACACTAAAGTCATGATCCCATACATCTATTAGTATTAGAAACGACTCCTTTGTCTCCAGGAAGTTTTAAGTAAGGTATTATATATCATAGCTGCGGTTCTTTAGTTCGGGTTTCCTTTCAAACCAACACGAACAAGTAAAAAACAAACAGCTCCTTAAAAGTGGTACTTTTCATCTGCACTTATGCTCAGCTGGAGAAGGAAATGCATTAAAAATGGAGTTTGAGTTCATTGTCTTACTGACAGTGTATTTTAATAAGGACTTTATCTCCTCTTGCTTGATCCCACACTTTGGACATCAGTCTGTTGCCATGGAAATGATTGTAATATCACAAAAAACCACCACATTATGACTTCACTGCTGGATCAAGGAGAAAGAGAGAGACAGGCTGGGAGGGATGAAGTCCTTAAGCAGCAATAGCCTTAGTTATTAACACTAAGAAAGAGAACAATTACGAAAAAACACATCCAAGGCAAATTCACCTGTGTTCTGCAATGCTCAAAGAATATCTTCCCTAGAAGGCAAATGCTTTTTGAAGCACTAATTTCCCTGAGATCCTAAACGCCTAGTTTCTGTTCTTCCAATTCATAATCGCACTCGCTATTTGAAGCACGCCCTCGCTGCGCCTGAAGCCTGGTCATTCGTTTCACCCCTTCCCAGTGCCCCCTCAGAACCTCCTGGCTGAGTCTGTAGTCCCATGCTATCAGTGAAAGGACTTATTCTTAATTCAAAGGAACTGTAAACAGGGGTTTACTTTAGACCATGGGGGTGGTGCCATGAGGTGATGGGCGCCAGATCACACCCCGAGATGGAAACAGCACATGGCTCCCATAACATACAGCTCTGATAAGCTCTCTAAGGCTCAAAGTAGACACTTCCCAACACCAAGTGTCCCCAAGACCGTGTTTCACCTCTTTAGGGTGAAGTGAGCCTTCCTGTCCATTTTCATCCTCTGCTACAGCACTTCCCCATGCTGGTGGACAACAAGTTAAATTCTCACCCAAGCCAAAGCCAAGGACTTAAGGGTTCCTACCAGAGAGGCTTTAGAAGATGGCCAGGCCAGTTTCAAATGTTACACACAAATTCAAAACTGCAAACTTTGAGCCCTTCACTCGTACTGAGCATTTAGTTAAACCTAAAACTTCAAAGACCCTTCACATCCCAGCAGGGCTGCATTAAAGCCTGGGGGAAAACCAACATTGATACTTGGAGAACTTGAACAGCTCAATAGGGCCGGCAAGATGGTGGGTGCTACCACACCCCACTGACCTAATTCCTGACAGGAGCAGCACCCTGACAGGAGTAACAGCAACAAACACTTTGGAACTCTAGGAAGGAGTGGTGACCTTAATAATTTGTTTTAAAGTCGTATTTATTCTCACAAGTTTGGTTCCAGCAACCATTTTGGGGGCTTGCTTTAAGCTGGAGAAGAGACACTGCTGCAGAACTCCACTGGAGACTTGGAGCTTTCAGGAGCACGAGTTCCTCCCCAAATCTGCCAGCCTTGGCAGCTCTCGGAGCTCCTGTCCACACATCCACATCAGTCTCCCCCTGCAACCGTGTCTCGGGAAGAAAATGGGATTTTCAGTGCTCACAGACGATACAAAGGCGTTAGAAGAAAAATTAGGAGAGCGCAAAGAAAGCGATGGTTGAGGTAAGTGTTCCTTCATGGGTTCTCTGATTCTGGATGAAAAACTTATCTTCTCAACCCCAACCTGTACTCACCATGAACTTGTGACTGCTTATGAATTTACACGTATACAACTCAGGTTTCTCAACACCACTAAATCTTCCGGGAGAGACAGCCCGAGCATCTGCACTACATACCAAAACACTACTGGTTCCCATTAAGAATTCACCGGGTTTTTGCCTCCAGATGTGTTGTAAGCTGCTGGGAAGCCACAGAATTCAGCAGATTAATGTGCTCCAAATGTCATCAGAGAAAGGGCACTGCTGCCAACGGTTCCTTCGCACTGCACCGATTTAATTACCTAAATGAAGCACCCTCCAAGAACTACATGGCGGGTTTGGCTGAGGGTTTATTTTGCAATTGTGGTTTTAGGTTTTTTAGAAATAAAACTTCACATCAGTTTGTATTTTTCCCTTTCCAATTGAAATTAATTTCCCTAGCTGTTTTATTTTAGAAAACACCTGGAATAGAGCTATTATTTCAGAGAGGTAATTATGAAATTAGAAAAATAACTATGGCACTTATTTCTTTAATTACAGATATAAATAGAGGCTATAAAGCAGAAATTGCTTACAGACATCTTCCTGGATTGTGCTGGAAGAAAACTGCACGATCTGCTGCTTGCCTAATTCCAAGGAGGCACAAACCAAGATAAAATGAAGAAGTTGCTAAATCTGCTCCCGAGTTCTGCCTGAAACTTTGCTGAGGTCCTTCCCCACCACAGCCCTGTTTGTGCAGCCAGAGTGAAACTCGTGAGGTTTATTTCTCTTGTTGGGTTTTGGTTGGGGTTTTTTTTTTCTTTTAAAGCTTCCTCAAGTCTTAGTATATCTTTGAAATCAAACAACAACATCTACAGGTCGCACTGCAGAAAGCAGGACTTCTCTGATCCTGGAGGAAGCGTAGCAGGATAAAAGCACAACAGCAGCCCGTATCCTTCGTCAGAAGTCTCAGCCCCTCACCTTTTTGAGCTGGAAAAGTTAATCCTACACTGAAATGTCTACAGATAAAGCAGTGGCAGCACCAGACGATACAGAGAGGTGAGCACTCCCTGGAGTGTAAGAGCAGCCAGGATCAGGCCATCTCAGGAATAAAACGTCTGCAGCCCATCTCACGTGGGACTAGAGATCTCCCCCAACCCCGTGGCAAAGACCGAGCCTGCACTTCAGGGGACTGGGCCAGTACAGCCCAGTGCAGGGCAGCGGCAGCAGCACCACCAGCCAGGACGAAAGGCAGTGATTCACCACCCCTGCTCAGAGCCCTCGGTTACTGCAGCTGGCCACAGCGACAGCTATAATTAGGCACTCTGAACACAGCACAGTGCTTTCAGAAATCAAGACACTCCTCCGCGGCTCCCCTGAGAGTCATGTCAAGGGGCAACTTCCACAACTGCTGCCTGCTGACCCCGCTCTGACACGACTTGATCATTCCCCGTTATTGATCTCAGCCCTTTTTTCCCCATCCGTGACTCCCAAGCCACCTGGCAGGTAATAAAAATCTGCATCAAAATGCACAGCACACGGGGTGCTGCGAGCCAGAAGCGACATTTGTCTTACAGACCTGGAAACCCGACAGTGTCGATGGGGGCCGGTTATCACAGGGATGTTTGATCTTTCTGCTGAGGCTGTAAATAAATTCCACAGGCAGCCAAATGGGGATAGAAGAAGAGAATCTGCCGCTGTAACTGTAAAAGCAAGGTGCTGCTGTGTCAGTGGCAGAAGACATAGCTAGGCAACGTAAGCAGCCCCTGCTGCCTCCAAATCTCTGAAGACCCCCTGATTTCTGAAGGGAAGGTTTAGCACGCTGCGTTTTTCTGGCACCATCGTTAATTATGTCTTTTTCTTATAGCGCATTGCTGCCCGTGAAGGTCTGATCAGATGCTTGCCCAAATGGGTTAACGGAGCCCTGTAAGGAGACGGAACATTTCAAGCCCAGTGGTGAACAATGTTTAGGGACAAGGGAGATACACCTCTCTTCTCGCTCTCTCCTCCATCAAGGTCAAGCTCCACAATATGCCTTATATTAGAACACACGAGATACATCTGAATTTTCACTTCTCTAAAAGCCTGTTGTGCCAGCTTCACACCAAGAAGTCAGTACCCCTGAAACAGAGGTGAGGAAGACCTGGAGCTAACACCAGGTGCTGTGCCGGAGAGGTGAAGCCTACAGATGTGCTTCTGGCTCGCTGCTGCTCCGTTCGCATTGCAGCTCCCCAGCCCTGAGGGCAGAGGAGTTAAAGCAAGCCACAAAAGAAAGACTAGAGACAAGTTACGCAAGGAAAGGAAGGAAGACAAGGGAAATCAAGGCGAACTGTTAAGAAATGGGTTTCAGCAGGCATTGGGTGTGCAAATTCAAACAAAAACAACAACAAAAATAATCCATGCCTCCAGAAGAAACCTCCTCTGGTAGGGCCATGTGGCACCAACTAGACCAAGCAAAACCAGAACTCCAGATGCATGATGCTGACCCTCAGAGCTTTGGAGGTCTTTCCTTCAGCCATGCCTGCCACATCATTTGAGTTTATTACTCACTGAACAACCTCTTTGGTGCAAAGATCATTTTTTCTGAATTTACTGAAACAAATTCTGCATTTATGAACAATACCAACTCTGTGGCTGTTATCACGGTCTAGAAGACATATAGGAAAATCCTTGGTCCCATTTTCCAACCTAGGAAGGTTCAGCATCTTCCAGTTCAAAAGTCAAACAGTTTCCTTAGTCTCTTCTACCAGTAATACTTCAGCTAGGGAAGTTCTGGGCTCTTCCGCTATTGAACAACTCAAACCTTTCAGTATTTTTCCTGCACTCACCATCCAGTTCCTTTCACAAACACTAAACACCTGCTTAAAAATAATCTTTGTTTCTATGCAGTTGTTCAGCACTTTTTACAAGGAGACTACTTATTCATCCTCTTCTCTCAGTTACGCATGTAGCCTGTGTGTAAGTGGATGGTAATGTATTTCAGGAAGATCTATACGCATTTTCCAGTCTGTTTTTAATAGACAGGACCAAGCAGAAAACTTCCTATTTAAAAAAGCAATAGAAAAAACGAGAATACTCAAACACCTACCCTGTTTTACTAGATCACAGAATGGTTTGACAGAGGCTAAGAAATTTTTCTACCTGCTCATCTATGCCATCCTTCGATCTTAACGCTGTACAAAGAATATCTTAGAAACTTGTCCCTATGCTATTTAAGCTTCTCTGACTAAAGTTTTCCCTTCTAAGTTATTACTGCACAGGTACAAATGGATTCGCAGCACCAGAGCTAAGGATCTAGTTCTCCCCTTCGTATGAAAGTGAAATGAGGAATAACTCCAAGGAGAACTCCTCTAAAATCGACTCAATTGTACGCAACACATTCCTAGTCTCGAGGCAACATTTTTCTCTTGAAAAACAATAAAAACTCCAAACTTATCTAACAATATCAAATGTGTAGCTTATAAGATCTGGCACTTTTGGGGCCAGAGGAAATATTATTTTAATGAATTGAATTTATGGAAGCGCTTAGGTTAGATCATTACTCAGAACTATAATGCTTAACTTGAAATAGTGACTTCAAGCTAGATTTGCTCTAAAAGCAGGATTTTCTGCTCAACATAGATGCTCTCTCTGCAAAGTTACAACCCAAAAAATTTTGCTCAATTGCAACCTTTCCCTGGAAGCAGTTAAACTCCTTAAGCACATTTCTTTTTAGCTGAAAGCTGTCATATGCCTCAAGTTGTTCTTCCAAGCCTGCCCAGGACCACAGCGGTGGCATCCAGCTCTGGCCAGACAAAGCCAGGCCGGAGAAACAACAGCTACGAAAGGCTGCACCTGCAGCTCGCGTTGCTGGAGACTCTTTAGGGTGAAGGGTTTCAAACCTGCTCTTCCAAACCAAGAGTTCCAGCCAGCCGTTTTGGGAAAGAGCATACACTGCTTTGATTGCCGGCAGGAGTTCAAGGGGGATGAAGAACAGAGGCAGACACAGCGCAGCTCAGACCAAGCTCTGAGGACTCTCTCCTGGCCAAGAGACCCAGGACTCCAGCAAGTCTCTGCCCTGTCATTCCACAGAAGCAGCTGTGAGAGGTATCTTCTCTGCATCCTGTGGCAGCTGCGGCCAAAGCAGTGCTCGTGCCCATGAAGTGTCCCCTCTCTCTCCAATAGCACATACAGAAGCCTCTCCACCTAGTACCAAGGATCAGCAGAGGTGAGGAACCACCTCACCTTCTTGTCTAGATTTGTTGCTTAAACATCGCAAAGGTGTTTTCTCCAGTCCACGATCTAGTGCAGCGCTCAGCAGTGCACCAAGCTTCTACCCGATAAAATACTGGGGCAAGTGAGGATTTCAGTACATAGACTAAAATACCGTGGAAAAAGAATTAAAACAATTTGTGATTTTAACTCTGGTTTTCTGCCCTTCCCCTCCCCAAATCTGCCAAAGAGTACCACGATCATCTTATTTAGGAGTTCAACAACGCAGCACAGGCCATCCAAGAACTGTAACTTCTCCGTTGTAATGCCTACAAATTCTTCAACCCTAGACTGATTTCAGAGCTACATCTTGCAAAGCCAAGACAACGCACATACCACACCCCACCACACAGCTGTTTTATCAGACCTCCTTTAGCTGGATGACCTCTCCTCTCCACCGTGTTCGAAGCTGTTTCCTGTCATTACCACTGTCAAAGAGAACAGATTTAAGATCTCATCCCCCTTTCCTTTTGAGCTGTTTTTATGGCTCTTATTGTCAGCACTTGCTATCCACACAGAAATATAATGCTACACTGACAGCTGTATTCAAACCGGACCCCTAAAGAATTCAGAGTTATTGCTTCACAGGCAGCTACAATCCAAGACAGCTCCCGAACCGCAGTCACTCCGCTAATATTGTACCACGTCCAGCTGAGACCCACAGCCAAGACAGGATCAGCAGAAGATTCACTCACTTATGCGTGGACACACGCACAGAGCTCTACCAACTTTTAAATTGCAGGTGTATTAAGGCCTTTTCTTTAAAGGGATATTTCTGACACCAGCTGACAAGAAGGAAGAACAACAATGAAATTGAAGCTCGATCTGCCGTGCTGTGATAGGTATGAGACCCTGGCTGGATAACCACATCTGCAGGTGTGTCACAGAGGTTTAGGCAAAACGCCATGACCTCTGGGCACAAGGGCTTAAAGCAGCAGTTTGGGAATAGCTAAGTTGCTATCCTTATCTATTCCAGCTAATTTGGTTTTGTTATCTTGATATAGCCGGAAGAAGGTCCAAGAGGCCCTGCTGTGCGTTCCTGGCAGCATGGCACATCACTACCCAACTCCCAGGCTGATGGCACCAGAGCAGCCTCTGTGACAAAGCCTCCACGTTAATTACACAAGCATCTTTTTTGTCTTTGTTCATTTTTCAAAGCCCATTCTAGCAGCGTTTCCTAATGAAAACCAAGGAAACAAAGTTTTCTGTCTTCTGTCTAATTTGTTTCTCTCAGATCTGCTAATTCCGCTGAATTCTTCCAGTACCTGCCTCGCTATTTACCACGCAGTGGAGGGCCGATACCTTCCCTGCAGAGACAAGGAGCTTCGCCTTCTCCTTTGGGCTCTTCGTACTCCTTCAAATTATTCCGATTGATACAGACCTCGATCCATGCTATTTATGCAGAGCTTCTCTTATAAAGTGCAGTTCCCATGGCAACAGCATCGGGCAGCCAGGTGCATGGAAAGCTGCGATATATTAAACAGCAGCTACCCTCTGCCTCCACCATGCACATCACCATTCGCTGGGGTTTTTTATAGCAGGTAGTAATTAATCCATGTGAATCTCATTCCATTGAGAAGGAAAAAAAATAAAGCACAGAATGATCAGCAAGACTCCTAATTATCCCCATACCTTCGATTCTAAAATTCTTGTCACCATCAGATAAATTGAACACAGAACTGTGGGGAGACAGAGAAACACCAAGCCACCGCCTGACAAACACCTCATTCTCACCGCTGCAGCACTGAAACTTGCTTCAGTGTCACTGCAAATGAGGTGGAGCAACAAAATATAAACATCACTCTCAAAAAAAAAGTAGATATGGGCATTAGTTGGCTTTTTCTGGCAGCCCCTAACGCTGAGTTGAGCGGGAATCAAGTGCACAGCGCGGGGCTTCAAAAACTTTGACGGAAGTGTCAGGAACCAGATGTTAGCCCTGATAGCAGCTCCCTCAGTGGCCTGAAGCAAGGCCCTCAACCTCCCTGTCTCAGATACAGCTCCCATAACGCCTCTCCAGGACTAAAAGCAACCGGCCTGAAAACACGTCAGCGATGAAAAGTGAATTGTTACGCTGCAACGGAGGATAGGGCTTGCATTTTTAAAAGCCACACACAATAGATACACCTGAACTGCTCTCTGCCCAGCTCAGCCTTGTGGTTTAGAACTGCGAGTAACACGGGTAAGCTTGGGAGGCCAAACCTAAGCTACAGCCCTTTTGTGGCCAGTGAGAATTGGGATTCGTGTTGTAATGCAACACCAGTACTCGATCGAGTTCTTGGATCCTGGCTAGGTCTCAGTTCTCATCACTTTTCTATTTCGTGACTATGTGAATGATAATGGTGGGCAGAAAAGGTCCCAAGAAGAGGCAATCATAGAAAACACACACAGGACCAAAACGCCTTCCTCAAAAAATCAATACCCATCTTCAACGAAAGCGTACAGTTTGGAGCATAAGGTTGAGAAGGTAAAGGCATGATCCCCAGATGCTGATATGGATGGATACCACTAGAAGCAGTTTTACAAGCAAATGTTACAATCACAATCACTGAAAAACCTACATAAATTTCTATTTGGTTTTTTTTTAAATAAAAAAAACACTTCGGAAAATTGAAACAACCGGAGGACATGGGTCATTTGCAGGCAGTACAGCCTGAGCTAGCTCAGTCTCAGGACCTCCCAAAAGTATCAGATGAACAGGGCTACGGATGACAACAATTAGCAGACAGGAGGCACTGAAAACACTTTCCGCAGCTCTCCGACCCCAAGTGAAAATTTTGGGAATACGACAGCCTGGAGAGCGTTCCCCTCCTGAACACACGCTCCAGCAAGCGGGTAGCCTGGGCATGACCGTCCCTTGCAGCAAGACCTGCTAGTACCACTTCATCCTTAAGAAGGGTTTGCCAGAACTGGGGCAACAAGGTCTGAATTTGTCAGGATTTAGAGGACTTTTTGGAAGAAGCCACCACCTACGACCCTTTGGAGACAAGCAGCTGGAGGCATTGCAGATTATTCCAGGGATCGTGCAAAGAGATCTAAGTCAAGATTCAGCTTCACCTACAGTCCAAGTGTCGCGGTTTGAAGGACACCAAGACAGCACCTTGTTCTTGTTTCATCAGATTCAGGTTAGAATTTCACAGGCAACAGCTGAACTTGTAATTCTAAGAGAAAGCAAACCCCAGAACAGGGCAGCAATTATTCATCTCCTGAACGGACCCAGTTAAATCAGAGGATGAAAAATGAAGGCTGCATAGGCATGTGCCTAACCTGCTGGGAAATCCTCCCATGACAAAAGACTGCTGGGAAATATGAATATTTCACAGAAATGGGTTACGCACAGTTCGAACCCCGGTATAAATCACTGTCTGCTCAGACCCAGACCTAGTTCCGGGGCCAAGCTCTACACATTCCACGCTTGCAGAGGGCCCTATCAAGCTTAGTTAGGAGGTGATGTTGACCAGTATGGGGCAGTAAAGAGAACATCACTTAGGCTTTTGAGAGACTTAATACCCTTTTCCCAAGTCTCATGCTAAATATTATATATATTAGGCCCCCATTCTAGCAGATCTGATGTACATTCATTGAATTCATTAGCTGCTTCCATTTTATTCTGAAAAACAATCTCAGAACAAGGCAGGTGAATAAATTCTTGCAAATCAGACTAATTTTCACAGCAAGGTCAGCTTGCTGACCTGCCAGCTTTCCGACCTGTCAGCTTTCCAACTGCCCCCAGATTTCTGCACCATTCTCTAACATCACACAGCCCAACCCCAGGGATGGCTGGAGAATAAGACACAGGTCTGAACTCCTCCTGCTTTCCCAACCGTTTCATTTTCCAGCAGTCTGTGACAGAACACAGACCAGCTCAGCACTGGGAGCCCACATCTACTGGATGTTAACCCAGACCTTCTTCAGTTACGCCAGCTCCAGCCATACCCCTGCGCTCCTCCTTCAGAACTGCCTCTCTTACCACCAAGCCCTTCAGTAACTGCCAGAAAGGAGGAGCAGCAGCTAGTGGTGACCTGTAAAGCATGCTCCAGCACCCGCCTGCTCCTTGACACGAGCTGTGTGGAGCCCTCACCTATGCAAACACCCTTTTCCGCTAACCTCTCCCGGGTGCTCCTTCCTCTTAGGTCTGTTGCACTTGGCAGTGGAGTCTGGTTTCCAGTTTGACTGCAGCCTCTCCCAGCAAGACCCATCTCTTAGCATGTTGGTATAGTACAACTACAGTGAAATGTACAGCTAATATAACATATGCCTCAGGGCTGATGGAGTTGTGGCGATCTGAAGACACAAGCAACACAAAGTTGGAATGGAAAGAGCATATACCTTTTGTTTTCTCTTAGACCAGGAGAGACAGAAAAAGCAGCAAATCCTTTTATGCCCAGAAGCTCGTCTACTTTCTCCAGTTAGTTTAATAAAGGACAGCACTTGCTCTGCCTAATAATTATGTCTAATGTCAAGAGAGTTAAGGTCTCAGTTAAACTCTGTTTAAGCAGGATTTTAAATTAAAGCATGCAAACTCCGCACTCTTTACAGCGAGAGATCCCCAGCGTGCGTCAAAGGAGGACGGACTACACGGGTCACCGCTGGAACTGATGCGGAAACAGCCCCTGAATTTCTCCCCTCCCCCAGCAAAGCTGTAAATATCAAAATGCCGCATGTGGCTTCCACTCACCCTCTTTTTACATCAACCATATCAAGTTCTCCCTTTCGAATGCCTTTCCAGGGTCTCCACTCTGATGAAACAGTAAGTTGTTCTGACCCAGGGAGCCCGTAACAACCCTCTTCAGCAAACACACATTCTGCCCGTGATTTATGCGGTGCCTTTTTGCAGAAGCTGTCATGTTTCTATATCCAGAGGACAACAGGAAAACTCTTTTCCACTTACACTCTCAAAAATAATGGTGGATCAAAAATTCACAGACTGATTGATATACTGACAGGAAAATAGATGAGAAAGAAAAAAAAGGGAAGCACTACAATAACCACTGTCTAGATGCCAGTGCACAGCCGTAAGAATATTCAGCCAGAGTTCTGACTAACTCTTAGATCTCCAAGTCTGCAGAAAGCTTGTAATAACCATCCAGGAACCTCTGAAGGGTCTTAACAGCATTAACATCACATGGGAAACTGTCCTGATGAAAAAACTTGAGGGTCTGCCTATACAATTCATTCTCTACCTTACTTCATGCTAACTTTGTCATTCAGCCAAACCTGCAAAGCATTTCTCTCCCCACCTCTCCTCAGTGCGTTTAAAGAAAGATTCAGTTTGTTTCTGTCCTTCCCCCAATCCCAGCAGGAAACTTCCCCTTTCTTCAGTGCACACGCTCCCACTTATTCTGCTTTGGTAATTCCCACTTCGTGGCCTTGTCAAAACTGTCATCTTATCTTCTGAGGAAAACCATTCCAGGAGGTATCTGGGGCATGGTACCAGTGACACCCTAGTGACTATGGAGCTTGCTGTCCGTGGATGATGGCAAAGATCTTTGCCCAACTAGGAAATTCTCAGCCAAACAGCATTTACACGCCATGCATCCCAGACTGCCTAATCTGTGCTAGTTTAGACAAGGGACAGAAAACGTGACTAATTCAAATTTCAACACAGCATTTGCAATGACAAAGGCCTGCTGGTCCCACAGGTACTGAGCCTAAAAAAGAACTAGCAGAAAAACTAAGGGCACAAATACCTCAGGAGATAACAATTACAAAGAGGTGAAAGATTGAAGTATCCTAAAGATTTGTGAAGTGAGACACTGTATTTTACTTCATGTTGACATACCAGATACTTCAAGAGAAGAGCTGAGAATTCTTGTGTCACTTAGGCCCATCATGTCAATTATAATTAGCCCGACAAAGATTTTAAAATGCCTAAGTGACAGGTTTAAAGTGACATCAACAGCAGGGCACTAAGTTTAGTTCTGCAAAGCTGAGAAAATCCAATAAAAGGGAACCTGTTTACTGCGTAAGATCAGTTCCAGCCCCTGGAGCTCTCTCTGAAGCTCAGCACCGTGTGCCAGAGCGGGAGGCAATCGGAACATTTCCAGTTTATCCATCATTTCCCCCACCAATTGCCAGAAGACACAAGGTTTCTCTCCCACCATTATTCAAACCATTGTAGCAAAGAGGAGGCTTCTTTACATGTGCATGTGATTTCCAACTCCAGCACTGGCTTTTTTCCACTCTGTACCTTAGATCAAACCTGTATGAGTCTGGAATGACAACGGCACAAAGGCAAACACCTTATAGGACTATTGTAATAATCCCTCAAACAAGAACTGTAAAGCTAAAGAAATTCCGATTTCAGCTTAAATTGAAGAGGAATTCAAGTAAAATGCGATGTACACAGTACACAATTTTTCCCTCTTTGAAAGGTGTAACGATCCTTCAAAGGCTGCACAAGAATAATCATGGTTTCACTAACTTTCAAAACCATGCGAGCCCTGAACTGGGTTGCTCACCGTGGATGATTTTGGTGGAGATGAGGAATGTTTCAAGCCACATAGAGCTTGCACTGCTAAAGCAATAAACGAGTTTTGATCCCTAGCTTGCATTACGCCTGTTTTGCCAGCATCACTCCCCAGGCAGATGAGAGTCAGAGACAGCACAGAATTGCTGGGATCAGTTAAGGTGCATCAACTTCCCATAGCAACCCGCTTGCCATTCATTTCAGCTCATGAGCCAATCAATTGATTTATTCCTGCACTGCCTGGAAACCAAATTCTGCTCCCAGACAACATTTTGGGGAGGATTTGTTGCATCTTTCACAAGCAAGAAGCGATAGTTCAAAACGCAGCCTTTGTGGCAGAGTCACGGGCTGGCTCCTGCCTCTCCTCACCACAGAGGAAATCCATCCAAACACCTTTCAAACCCGACCTTCTCCAGCTTGTTCCCCACCCCAGTTTTGACCTCATCCCAAACAGTTTTCCCAGCACATTCCCTTTATTTCAGCTGGATATATTGTGCACACTGCTGTGTCATCCTCCATCACCACCCACCTCCCTTAAGTCACTGGCTCATTGCCAGCCTTAAGGTAGCATCTTGAATACGGAATCAATTCATACACTGTGTTAGCCTGTGCTAACATACAACTTCAAGACAAAACTACCAGAGCTGCTCTTCTGAGGGGATTCGGTGGCTTAATCCCCATTTCCTCCTCAGAAAACACTCCTGCAGGGAACAGTCCCCAGTGAAGGCAAGAGAATAACCGGCTCAAATATTGCCTTCGCCTCTATGGGACTTTTACTTGCTACAAAAGAAATAAAACCTGAAATAAACCTGTTATCACTTGCCCTACTCTGCTCTGTCCAAGTAGCCTAGAACCATATAGACAAAGTCTTTTCAGGAGTGGGTAGATCTCCATTAAATCTACTTAGAAGCTTTTGCAGATAAATCTTCCTTGGAGAACAAGCATTTCCATTTCTTTCCTCACCTCATTAATTAACGTGGGAGCACTGGCTGACTCCGACGTACAGATCTGCTGCTGAGCCACTTTCTCCTGTCACACATTACCAGAAGCTTCCTACTCGTCCACGCGGACTTTTTTTTTTTGATCACCGATAGAGGGGGAGAAGTAACCTGAATTGCCCTTTCCCCTAATTTGACACAGCTCACCCCTACGCAGCCCAAGAGGAGGCACCCCTACCCCAGAGCAGCAAAAAGAAAGGCTCACATCCTGCTCCCTCCGCATACGAACTGTTCTCCCTGAATTCAGTCCCTGAACCAACTTTTACCCCAGCCTGCCTACAGCCCGTAGAGCATCACTGGTCCCCTCAAACAGGAATGTTTCCTAGCAGGAAAGTACATCTTAGAAGTTTTTCTCTACACTGGCTCACAGGCACAGCAAGTTAGTTTATCCCATGTCTGCATATCAAGAAGTAGCGAGTCTCTCCCCTTTCCCTAAAAACTTTCCTCATCATCATCTTTGTCCCACGATTTTTCCTTTTCATGTTCTGATGTTACACCTCATACAGCTGTAGCAGGCAAAAAATGAAGAACCAGTACTAAGTTCTCCCAAAAAAGCAGCTTCGGTTATCCCATAATTATTTCTAAGTTCAAATCTTGCATGTTTTCATTTTACTAATCCATTTTCTCCCGTAGTCAAGGCAACAGGTCAAGGTGTGGAAATCTCAGGTCTTTCTTCTGACCTTGGTGATTTTAATCCACGTCTTTTGCAGTCCTCAGCCGCCTCCTGCCACAGGACCTGGTCTATCAAAACCAGTGAGTGGGTGCACGAGCCACCAAGGCAGACAGCTATCCCCTTGCTCTCTCCATCAATTTTCACATATTCTGCATGAACGGGGATGGTATCCCCAGGGGGAAGAACCCCTCGCTCCACAGCGGCCACAGGACACACTCACATCTGCTTTGCACAGAAATGTGCTGGTTTATGCGGAGCCACGATGTCCAACAGGTCACTGAAGCAGTCCAAGAAATAAGTTGGGAGTGGGATTCATTATTTTAACCCAAATCATTTCAACAGTTAACTTTCTAGCACGGACCTGCCAACAGCAGCACCAGGGAGTTGAACCCCTTAGACCAGGCCACAGGACACACTCACATCTGCTTTGCACAGAAATGTGCTGGTTTATGCGGAGCCACGATGTCCAACAGGTCACTGAAGCAGTCCAAGAAATAAGTTGGGAGTGGGATTCATTATTTTAACCCAAATCATTTCAACAGTTAACTTTCTAGCACGGACCTGCCAACAGCAGCACCAGGGAGTTGAACCCCTTAGACCAGCTGTGCACCCGAGGAGAACACGCTGCAGAGGCAAACTGTCAGCAAAGAGTAGCCGAGCTGTCAGACAAAGGTAGGAGCCCACCGCGACAACTGAGTCGGACACTAGGAGTTAAGCCAAACCCACAATTCTTTGGGATTTCAGGATGACAAGGTTTTTATAAAACATTTAGTGTCCTTGCAATTTGAGAGTTAAAATCATTTAGGTCACGTGACAAAAGCTGGAGCATTTCAGACAGATACAGCCCCACATTAACAAGTGTAACCCCATCTTCCTAATGAGCAGAATTAACAGTTCAGGCTGTTGTTCCCTCTCACACCGTAACAAAGAGCATTACGCCAGCCATAGACCGTCTGGATGAACACCCAGCCAGAGCCTTTGGGAATATCTGTTTGCAGACTTCACACACTCTGGGGGGACTGAGATTTTAAGAACAGCACACAAGCATCTGTCTTCCCAGATACTTGATCCGATTTGAACCATGACATTCATATTGGTGCTTACTGCTTTACAAAAGCCAAGTGAGCCTAAACAATGTCGATTCAGTTACTGCTAAAAAGAAAGCAGCAAATTAACAAGCCCATTTTCAACAAAGTTCAGAACTGGAAAAGAATCAGCTTATGTTGCATAAGTCTCCAGATAGAAATTAAAATATCTGGCCTTGGTTTAATTACATTTGTAATGTGATCCCCGGTAGGACTCAGTAACCTTTAGGGTTTAATAACCCCAGCTCATTTAATGTCCTTTCATTACATTAGCGTAAAAATCCAAGAGCAAGGTTTGAAAACAAAGTCTACGCTTCCTCCTGGGCTTTCCCATATGTTCACCATCTTTAGCTCAGACTCCCAGGATACTCATGCCAAGTCTTATAAAATGTTCCTAGCAGAACAGAAAAACAGCTTCTTCCACTCTAATTTATATATTTATCCTTTGTGGAGGAGTTGGGGGGAAATTAATTTAGGACTGCAAAGCAACACTCTGGATATCTACAGAGATACAGCCTCATTTCGGGGAAAAAGAAAGCTCATCGACCTCCTCGGGTGGCCTCAGCAGCAGGTCAGAAGACGTGATAGGGTCTGCACTCGAGACCGAGCTGGTTTGAGATCCGGATAGCTGCCTCCACACCGACTGATTCCCAATCCAGCAATACAGAACCATGCCGTAGAGACAGTTCGGGGCAGCAAAACCACAGAATAAACTAGATTGGAAGAGCACTGGGAGGTCACACAATGCCAGCCCTGCTCAGAACTGCACTAACTTCTGGTTTACAGGAAAGGCCCCTTTGACAAAAATCTCCTGCAGCACCTCCACTCCCTTCCTATCTGTTCGGTAAACCCAAGTGTTTTGATCTTTGCTCATCCCTTTCAGCACAAGCACAGCATTCTAAAGCACCTGGGGACTCCGTGTTCACACCAATGAACTCCTGAGGCTGGGGCTTGCAGAAGAGCCCAACCCTTTGAAGGGCAGAGCTGGAGCCCCGCAAGGGCACACCGCTCTGGGAACCACTCTGTTGACACAATGGGTGGGACACACATCACCAACCTTCAGAGCTGGCAGGGCTGATGACTGTAACAAAGCCACCTACTCTCCCTCTAGAGCCTGCGGAAGGAAACCATGCCCGAGATGTTTATCTGACCTGTTGAAGTGCTGCTTTAGGATAGCAGGAATCACACTCCAGAACCCAGTGACTGTCCTAATTTGATCTCCACTGACTGCAAAGGAAACTTGGTTGCAGGCAGATGAATCCTACCCTACAACTGCTTTTACTCACTGCAGACCTTTTTAATCTAAAACCAACAATACAGATGTAAACGAAGCCTGGCCAAATTGTCCCTATCAAAGCCAACGCTACCAAAGGGACGTTGTAACAGGTTGTGGATGGCTATAGCATTTTTCTGCAGAGAACATGCCCAGAAGCATGTAAAGAAGCTAATATTTCTCAGAATTCTTCCAAGTGCAATTTCTGCATCCCCAAGCATCTTACGTGTGAGCACAGATTGGGATTCCACTGACTCTGCAGCCCTTGGGAACAAACCACACTCCCTGCGCTTTTGCCCTGCTGGGTACTTGGAGGAAAAATGCAGCAATAAGTGATCCTTCACTGCTTTTCCAAAGTCTGTTAAAAGTAAACCACATTCTCATGGTCCAGAGATCACGTGGACAAGAGGACCTCCCCTCCACGGATTACCACTCAGGACAGGCTTCTAAGTCCCACCATGGTGATGCTCACACACGTGTAGCACTATAGAAGGATCCTGATATAATTTGTCCGCTAGCGAATCCTAAACTGTTAGAAACAAGAGACCAAGATTCTTCCGACTCCCACCTAATAAACATTGAAAAAACCACTGTTAAATTGGCTGTGGAACAGCCCAGACAGTTCAGGTGATGCCCTGAACACTAACATATAGCTACCATGGAGTGATGGTGGACTTTTCCCCCATTTTTTCATTCGTTCCTGTAAAAGCAGCCACAGGGAAGCGGACCTCTTCAAAGCCTACACAAACATTAGAGTGTCTAACTTCTCTGCTAGCATTATCAGAAACGCAAGCAAAAGTATTTTTGTCCTGTTTGGCACCTCAGCAGCAAGAGGAGGTTGAGCAAGAAGGGCTGGGAGAGCATTTCCTAGGCAGAAGCTCTCGGCACGCAGGAGCTGTTGCTGAGCCTGATCAGGCTGCGAACAAAGCACGCGGTTAAGCCCAGGTACTACCCACATACGGAACACTGACACCGAGCTACCCAACAGAGCCACCAGCGCCATCGCTCTGGTTAAGACCACAAAGACAAGGCTCCAAGAGAAGTCTAGTGCCAAACACTGCCCAAACAGAAAGGATCAAAACCGGATTTTAAGACCGCAATAAAACAAAAGTGAGAAACCCAAGGTCCAGACACCTCAGATCAGATGCAGCTTTAATTAAATTCCAGTCTTAACATATCAGACCTATACTTAATTTCACTAAGTCATGGGTGAAACACACGTAAACTGGGAGTCTTCCAAAGGAAGTTTTGGCTTGAAATCACCCTGCCCCAAGCCACAGACCGAACAAGGCAAGGCTCTGATTATGGGAAGCCCCAGATGAGGTTTAAACATTTTTGGGCACTACTGAGTTCATTTGCGTGTACAAACCTTGTCAAATACACCACTGAATTACTACCTGATCTTGCAAGAGCAGGATTCCTTAGCTGTGCTAAGCTGAGCTACCACTTCGGCTAACAAACAGACAGCAGTAACATCTGATTCGTGCCACTTCACTGTCGAGCTCTCTCTAACTGGATAACCTCATCAGATACCGCTGCTGTGAGGACAATCCTCATTTGTTACTCCAAATGGCATCTGTTGGGGGGGGGGGGGGGGAGAAACACAACAAACCACCCCCC
>NW_010421655.1:41882-48383 GCF_000710305.1 Buceros rhinoceros silvestris | reverse complement strand
TGTGGTGGGTGGAGTGGGTGGGGGAAAAAAACAAACACAGCCACTCCATTCCTCAAAGACGCTGTTTATATATTCCCTCCTCAACGTGATTTCAAGTAGTCTGAAGTTTAAAGAGGAGCTGTTGCGTGTTTCAATTAAGCAACAATTTGAGTCAAACAATCAGTATTCTTGCTCCTCAGGAATTATACTCACAGCACATACTTTTAGGCACCCACGAGCCACATTCCGTGTGCTCTGCTCAGCTGCCGTGCGTGTACAGCGGGGAGCTGCAAACAGCATCTCTGCGCATCGTGCGCAGGAGCGCTGCACGCAGGCAAAGGCCCCTGCGAGGTGTGTTGGTGCTCGTGTGCCACAACAGCTCATTACATCACCTCAGGTTTTCATCCTGGTCTTTCCCTCCCTTCTTTATGCATGCTGAAGGCACAATCCTTGCATTATTTGTTTTCAGTAGATAAATTAATCCATTTAGGACTCCCTATAGGTCTTTTTTTGCACCAGGCTGTGAAGAGCAGCAAATACGCTCTTTGACTTTGCTAAAACAGCAGGACAGTACAAGGGAGAGAACAGGGCTAACAGCTGAATATGACAAGTTATCGAGCACATTACAACACCATTTACATCTAAGCCCCTCTCTCCAACGGCTCTGCAAGTAAGGAAACAGAAGCCGACTGTGATTTAAAAGTTACCTCAGCCTTCGGAAAGCTTGTCTAAAAAAGTTTTGTTAATTTGTATACCACATGCAAGAGTATTTAAAATGGAAGCAGCATGTGGCTAGAGACAGTAGGCAATTATACAATGGCTTAATTCAACACAAGGCAGGCCAGGTAATTGTCACTACTGAAGTTGTAAGAACAATTACTCTTACAGGACAAGGACATTTAAAATGTCTAAAACTGGTAATGAAGGCATCGAGGGCCTGTGTAAGTCTTGAGTAAAGTTTTGTTGTCTGAAGGTGCTTTGTGTTTAACCATTGCTGCATACGAATCCCTCCGAATCGAACAATGGCAGTTCTAGGTGAAGTTCCTGCGGCTCTCATTTCCACCTCAAAAGCATCTTGCTTCTGCCTAGACTCAGCCGGCTGCTGCACAGAACAGGGCCACAGCACCTATATGGCCCCTCAGCTGTCCATCACCCAGACACACTGAGTGGAGCTGTTTCAAATCCTGGCAAAGAGACCACACGGCTTGCCAGGACACCAGGAATTCCACAGACATCTGCAGGCTGCTCACAAGCACGAAAACGTGCCTTCAAAATTTCCCAACAACTCAGAGTTTGGCACGTCCTGAGCACGAAGGATGAGTATTTTTCATTTCTCTCTGACCTATTCATCTTGAATAGTTACTAGAACAACTTAAACTGGCACCAAAACAAGAGACTCATGGCACTACTGGCACCTAGAGCATCCCCTCTCCAGTGACTGGATGGTTTGCTGAAATCAGTTCCATTAGACCCATGAAAAGGCACTTGCAGAACATTTTGCTCCATTATGTCTACATAGGTTCACAAACATTTTTTACTCGAGGCCTTAAAGAGCCTGAGGCTAAGAGAGAGTTTGCAGCGTTTTCTTTGGAGTCTGCCCATACCTCGTTATAGCAGAATTACCAGGGCAGCCATGAAGAGCTGGGCTGCTGCTTCCAGTGAGGACCGGAGTGATCTCAGTCCCTCCCTCCCTCCTCCCTCTCTTCTCAGCAGCATTGTCAAGCTTAATTTAATCCACTTGGAAATGACAAATACAACACTTGTAGCAAAGCTTAACAAGGGTGTCCCTTTCAAGAGCCCCATTAGGCATCACAGTATGATCTTCCACGAGAGATTAAAAGATATGTGCTGAAGATCACCCAGAACAAACCTTTTCATTATGAGTGGCCACATGTAATTCTGAATGGTTTTGGAAGTGAATTGACTTGTCTGGAAATACCCATACAACAATTAAAAGTTCATTACTACTGCTTGGTCAGATGAAAAAGCTTGCAAAAAATGTATATCCAGATTCCACAGAAATCTCCTCTTCTCTAAAGGATTTGCCTGTGTAACACTAAGACTAATCAATGCTGCTCTGCAGTCAACAATATTCAATTGTTCGACAATTATAAGCAGTAAAGGACAAATGCCATTCTCTCCACATCAGTTGCACTTGAACTGTATTTTTCTGGCTGTAACGGCTGCATCTTTTCAGATAGGTCTGAGCAATAATACACTGCATTTTACACGGTCAGAAAAAAGTTCAGTCAACAGGGAAGAACATATACCACATCGTTTTCAGGTAGTAAACAAGCACGAGCACAAAGGGACATCAGATTGTGTCACTTACAAAGCGGACACAAACACGGACAGAGAAACATTTACAAACCAGTAACAAAAGGGCAAAGACCACAGATTCCAGCAGCAAACCACGCGGTTCACATGTCCTCTCTGTGAACTCTGGGCTGTAGCAGGTGTGTTTGCCAGAGCACAGGAGGGGATGCGTCAGCCTGAAGAAGGTCACGGGCCCGACTGCTGACAGCCACATGGCATCGGAGCACGCAGCCCAAACACCGAGGCCAACCAGGACTCTCCCCCAGGCAGAAGCGACCCAGCAGTCCCAGTGCTAGCAGCTACCAGAGTCCCAGCTGAATGAAGTTATCCAGCGTAGGCGCAGCCTGGAAAACAAATCACACCCTGACGTCTGTCTTCAGAACCCTGTCCAGAAGCATCTCTACATAAAGAGTGTGCTTCCTGGCTGTCATGCATCAGCACTCTGCTTTTCAGAGGAGAACCTGGGCCATTGAAATCTCCATCCCAGTTCGCTCTGCAACACCAATAGCATTTCATGAGTTAACAAAGGCTTCCTGACGCTAAACACTAATTAGATCCTGCCACTGTCTATCTACCTGTTGTACCGGAGCTCTCATGAGATCTTCCACAGGGCTTCGGAGGCCAGAAGCTGCCTCTGAACAGAAGCGATACACCTCCTGAAAGGGGATGCTACGCTCTATGCTTTGTGTTCTACACCTCCACACTGTATTCTTCAGTCATGATCTTACTAAAAACACAGAGGAAAAGGCTGAAACTTGTTGTAATGTTCTGCCAGCCTCTGTTTCGCAGGAAGAAAGGGGCTGCATTCAATTAACACTGAACAGCTAATGAACTAAGACCTGCCCTCAGAGTCAAGAGATCTCTGCTCACCCACAAGCTGTGCCTTCCTCCTCCTTGCTAGCGAATATCCAGAGAGCTCTTCTCAGCTCCTCAAGGTGCTGTTATGGATTACGCACACCAGCTTCAAGCCTCTTTTGTCACCTGGTGAAGCAGCAGCCCCTTACAGGTCACCCTCAGTTCTTCTCCTGTAGCCTCAATTAAAGCAAGTGGGTGCTGCCTACTTGTAAAACTTTTCCAGACTCAAGGCTTCTATTTCTTTTCCTATTTTAGAGGTGATGTTCAGGTTTTTGTACTCCACATTGCTTACTCTCACCAGCAATCCCAACTCGCCTGTTTAGCCGTTTGTAGAGGGCGCAGCAATTCGGGCCCCAACACTGTGATGACTCAGTCGTGTGGCCATGAACCACTTTGGTTCTCTGTGCTGCCAGTACACGCTCTGCCTCTGAGCTATCTTTTAAGTGCTGCTGCTCATTACAGATTCCACACCAACCCCAGATGCTCTGGGAAGAGGCTGTAGGCACTGTTTCACTGTGAAACAGTGAAATCGAGCCTTGCAGGGAGATTTCACCACCAGGAAAAACAAGAATGTAACTAATCTAAGGCTTTGCAAACTCCTGCTAAATGGTAGGAAGCTGCTCAATTCGTAATGTGGACAACATCTAGGCACTGGGACAATTGAGGCAGAACTCTTCATACAGCTTTTCCATCACGAAAATTTCTAGTCCTCTTCATGCCCAGAGAACAGCATTAAGCACTAGAAATTTCTTGTTTCTCTCCATGCTTGAATGCAAATGCCAAGCCTCTGCTTTAAATATTTCTAGCTTAGATATAACCTGCTGCTGTTCAACTTGGTTTTCATGCTCATCTCCTGATATACTCCATAAGAGATGTAAGCCTAGTTGCAGCTCAGCTTTTTCCACTCCAGATATAGGTTTGGATGAGTTTGGCTGGGGAAGGCTCTAAATCACCGCCAGATGCCAGCCAAGGTAACAGGTCCTCAGAGGTTTGTCTTAGTGCCCCAGTTGTTGCCTGCTTTCTAACCAGAGACCACTGGATTGCTCTGGTACAGGTGGTATTCGATGCCCGAAGGGGTGTAACAAATGCCACAGAGAAGAAATGCAAAGCAACATGTTCCGTATTTGGCAGAGATCAGGGCCTCGGGACAGGCAGCTGGGAGAACCGTTAGGGGAAGGACAGAAGATGCTCACTCAACAGCATATCAAGATAAATCTGGTCTTTACACCAGGCTTGTGCGCTGCATGCCTCTGAGGCGTAACGTTTCCAGCTTGGATTCCTTTGGAAAGCACACTGTTACAGACCCTGCATTTCTACAGGCCTGACTTCAAATATCGCTTTAACTAGGGTTGTTGGTCCTTGCTTGATCACTAAACTCATTTAAGAGTCAAAAGGCATACAGTGAAAAATAGCTTCTGAAAAGCAGAAGTCAATATCCGTACAGAAAGTAGCTTTCCAGCTCTTACTAACACACTCTTCAATCTTAAATAATAAAACTGAAGGTCCTCTCCCTTCTTCAGATAAGTTAGGGTATGATCCAGAGTCTCAAAAAGAGGCTTCAAAGAAATCCATTCCCCAACACAACAGAAGTAGTGATGCTGGCTGATGGATGGGAATCGGTTAAACGGATTTCTGGGACACATTATGCATTAATAAACCTGAGACTGTGTTCACTGCAAGCAGGGTAGGAGGCATGTTAAAAACTTCTATGGGAATAAGAAGAAAAAAGTTAAACATTATATTTCAAAGGAATGTGCAGCAGGATTAGCACTAAGATCTTTTTATCAACACTAATGCTGAGCACTTAATGACCAAGAAAACAGACATCTCCGCAGGAACTCCTGCGAGTTACTTTTTGGTTTAGAAGATGCTGAACTTTTTTTTCCCTGCTCTTACAACCCTGTGCTATTTCTCCAGCGCTCTTGCCCAGCCCACAGCAGAGGTTTTGTTCCAACATTGATCATCAATGATAACACTACAAAAAAAATTCTCCTGTTTATCAAGAACACAGTCCCCAAAGCTGAGAGAGCTTCTGCACTGAAAGCGAGATCAAACACACACCTCAACGAGGGGTCCCGAGAGCTGCAGGCTTCAACATGAGCAGAAAGAGGTTTGCAGTTCCAAGGACTCACGCTTGCAAATCACCTCAGGGCTATCTCCATCCTCCCAATTTGACAAATTAGGGGTAAAAAGCCAGAGGCAAACAAGCCTCTCAACCCAAAAAGAACGTGAGGTCTTGCAGCTCTCAGGAAGAGGGGATGTGTGTAGGCAGATGAACTTAACTGGGCTGTTCTTCCTCAGTGCCCTGACTGCAGGCGTAAGAATCCAGGAGGAGACTCCCCCTCGTGTAAAAACCTCAGCACCCTTTGGGGTTTGCTGCATTCAGGCAAAATCAATTTACAGTGAAAAGCCTTTGTTTTTTCCTCCCCTGAAATGCAACAAGAGAGAGACACCTTCCCTCAGACTCATTTACAGAGTGACCTGCTGGGACCAACGCACTGAAGGCACCATTAGAGGTTAGAACGCAAAACGGTTCAGGCAGCCGGAGAGCAGCTATGCGCTGGGGAAGCAATGTTTCGGTGAGTGATACAAGACTGTGCTGAAGTCTGAACACCGAACATGCTGTTCTGTCAATAAACCCCTACCCTCTTTTTCCTTCCTTGTTCCAGTTAAACTCACGGAACGGATGTGTCACAGCATAGCACACATATCAGTAAATTCATCAAGCTCAGGCTCAGCCACAAGAACCTCCACAACTTCTGTACACTGGAAAAACCCTAAGACAGAACATCAGTTGCTGAGTTAAAGAAATCCACCTTCAGGCAGCTCCAGACCCTGGGTTACTTGCAGCAGTGGACAGGTTACAGCACAGAAACACACTCACTGAAAAAACCTCCTGTTTCAAAAGAGCCGCATCGCCACAGGCTGCGCATTAGCAGTGGTTTGTGCTGCGCATTCATCCTGCAGTTCGTGGGAGATGGATTTCCCAGGAAGGTGGAAGTTAGGCGGCATTCTTAAGATGAAGGGCACGCTATTGCACGAAAACACGCTCACAGAAACATGATCTGGGATAACTCAAGAAATTAAGAAATCACTTGTAAGGCTTATAAATAATTGTGGAAAGAATGTTCCACAGTTTTGATGTGTCATAAAAAGCTAAGTTTAGAGAGCAAAGAAAGTATTTCAATTAAAACAGAACAAATGTCGGCAATGAACGCCTGAGCATTTTAATGAATTCATCTGTATCGCTACGGCGCATGCTGAGGCACGGCGCCAGTGGGGGGTACGCAGGCAGACGAGTTATTTGTGACTGTAATTTGAACTGCATAAGAAACACCTACTCAGACGGGG
>NW_010421655.1:19252-41758 GCF_000710305.1 Buceros rhinoceros silvestris | reverse complement strand
AAGAGTTTCTTGAAAAAAAACCTGCAAGAGCTCCAGAAATTTCTCTGATACCAAAGCCCGATTCCAGCATCCTGATACACAAAGATGAAGCAGCAAAAAGTCCAAAACCAGGGAACCAGCTTAATCCAAGCAGCTGAAAAAATTCCTTTAACTCAATTCCTAATGTATATAAAGCAGGTTCAACTGACTTAAATGTCAGCACTTCCCACCCGGCAAAGCCGACAAGAACTAAGCTTCCTCCCTGCAAAATCACGTAGGAGAAGAGCTCTTAGTCTGCTGAAAAACAACCTTCCCCTCTGCCAAAAAAAAAAAAAAAAAAAGGGGGCGAAGGAGCTACACACACACAAACACGATGGGTGAATAGAGCTGGCACACAAATTATTTCTCCTCAAGAAAAGGTGACCAGAAAAAACAAAATTAGAAGGCAATCAGTTTTAAATCACACACAACCAGTCTGCTGCCTGTTCACAGCAGTATCTTCGTTCCAAAGACTGTCACTGCTAGGACCCCAAAATCACTCTCAGCACTCTAGAACACAACTGACCACCACTGGTTGTTCTACTGCACTCGAAGCCACTTCTTCCCCTACCTCTTAGCCCGATTCCCTCAACTTCACTTACCACATGTTTCCATCAAATACTGGATTTGTGGTGATATTTGTGAAGCAGTAAATGTATCACATCACTGGCGATTAAACCACCAGCAACAGCATCCTACCCTCCAGCACTCTGAACCCAGAGAACCCACGCCGTGGCCTGGATCACACGTATGTTTTCGGCATGCTGTATCACACACTGGTTCATTGATCATCATTGATGATATATTTGCTCTTTAGTTAATTATTTCTCCCCCTAAGGAAAGCACGCTCACAGGCTCCCAGGATCGGCAGCACCACAGACGATGCTCACGTTATGAGCTGGTACCTGTAGATGTTGCACTCTGCAGTTTCCCAGCCATTCGTTCTCCGTGTACAGAACCACAGAGGTCTTCCACGGCCCAGGTTTAGTCCTTTGATGGATTACTGACACCCTGCGCCTTAACCAAACTTTATTTCACTAGCAGGCCATCTCCAAAAATCTCCATTATCTCAGTTGCACAGCTGTAACATTTCCTATTTTTGAAACTTTTAATTCTAGTCTACAAATAAAGCCTGACCCAGTGCATAGTTGAGAATAGCACTGCCATGGTGGTTTTAATTCCAATTGACAGAAAGAACTGTAAGACACTCACGAACCATCTGAAAGCGCTGGGGGATGTGACCTCTTCACCTCTCAGGACATGAACCAGACCAGCAGTACTTCAGAAACAGCTTACAGGCAGCTCCGAGTTCTTGTCCGAGACTGAGATGGTCCATGTGTCTGGCTGTTTATGGAGATTGCGGAACTCCTAGGAACATTAAAATGGGTTTAGGTTAGGACAATCAAACTGACAGAAATGGCTATAAGCTTGAAGCACACAAGAGGAACACATGAAAGATAACTCATGAAGTCATAGAAACGGATATTCACTAGACAAGTTCAGACCTGTTGGAAGCTTCATATGGGACAACTGGAATACCAAAGGCTGGCAGAAAAGAGAAAACTGAGCCAAGAGCAGACTACAGTAACGACAAATAGGGAATGGTGGAAGCTGCTAGAAAACCAACACAGACAGAAAGCAAAGCACCATGTGGTCGTTCAGCAATTTGTAAAAAACTGCAACATCTAACAAAGACCGTGAGCTATGTGGACAAAGAGTTAGCATGGATCTGGCAGGCTATGAATCAAGCTCTCCTTTTCAAGATTTGAGTGGTGAACACGTCAGTCAAATCTTTGAAAAAGAAAACAGAAGGTTTTATTATTGCACAGAGAGACGAGTAAGTTGTGATGCTTAAAGAGCCACGAGAAACAAAGAAAACCAAGGCAAAAAAAAGACCTTTCAACAATAACAAACAAGTCCAAAGAATAAGGAAACCCATACAAGATACTGTTATTACGGACAGGAAGGTAGAACAGGGCTGCCTGACATCATCCCTTACCGCCTGTAGTCCTCTACTCCTATGCAAAACAGCTACTGAGGTCTACCAAACAGCCCAGTCATTCCTCTATACGATGATAAACAGTTACACAAGGCACGAGAGAACGTCACATCTAGCAATGCAAATACTAGTTAAGAGTGTTTCAAATTTTGGGTTCACACTATTTAAGTGATGAGCAAGCAAAAAAAGAACTTCTCAACTTCTCACCAAACCAAGGTGTTTACAGCAGGAAGACACGAGTCATGTCTGGGCAATAAGGTTTTCCCACAACCAAAGGAAGCACTGCAGCAGAGAAAACCCCATTTCTTTATCATCCTGAGTACTGCAAAGGAGAGCAATCTGTTCCGGGGAGTGGGGAAAGTCACGGCTCCAGTTGGAGTTAAGAGATCAACACGGCATATTCATCTGGTTGAGGACCAAGAGGATTCACGGCGATTATGCCAGCGTATTGGCTGAAAAGAACACTGCAGGTAGCCTTTTGAAAACAAGTCATAATGTTAATTATCCTAACAAAATACATGTTGGAAGAGACATCCACAGGTCATCTAGGCCCATCCCCTGCTCAAAGCAGGGCCAGCTTCAAAATTCGGCCAGGTAGCTACAGCCTCAGCCCATCAAGATTTTAAAGTCTTGGGGGTTGGAGAGTCCACAGCCTCTCCAGGCTCTGTTCTTGAGCACCCTTTGTTGGGAAGAATTTTCCCTTAATCCAACAGGGGTTTCCATTGCAGCCACTTCTGGCCATTGCATCTTGTCCTTTCACTGGCCCATCTGAGGAAACTCCATCCTTTCTACAGCCTAGCCTTAGCAATTGGGAAGCCTACAAACAGCTCCCTAGATTCCCCCACCTTGGCCATCCCAAGGCTAAACCAATCCATATCCTTCAGCCTCACCAGTATGTCTCCTTGGCCATCCTCTGAACATGCGAACAACCCTCTTCACACTGGACAGAATGGGGAAACGCCAGCACCAGCAGCATTCCCACCCACGGGGCAAGGCTTTTACGGAGGCGGGTTAGCAAGTGGTTTCCCTTTTCCATCAGTCAAGGCACATAGATAAGGGAGGCACATACCCAGCAGTGTCTGGTAAACTCACATTTGCCATCCCAGTGGCACTGCCTCATCGCACAATCCTTCACACAAGGGTTTCATACACGGCAAAAGCAATTAGTAAGCCTGATACAAACAGAAGATACCTCAGAGCCTCCCAGAGAGACAGCAAGCCCTCACAGAACTAACTGTGCTCAATATCACATCCTAAAAGCCACAAAACCAAAATGAAGTGCTGGCTAGTTTTAGGAATACAATGTATGGGGAGTTACACAGATTTAAATTTTGACAAGACAGGAAAAACACATCTATAAAGGTCTTTAATTAGAAGAGTGTCACTCAACTTACACTGGATCATCTGGAAGCAAAGAAGTTTTGCCGTATCACACCTGTAAAGGATTTAAAGAAAAGAAGAAAGCCACAAATTACCTTAAGAACTGAATCACTCTGAAGATTAATGATACTTAGCCAGAAAAGACTTCAAAGACACAAAGCATCCTTCCAAAATCCAATTCACCCAGCCGCCCAGGAACAAGCAGGTTGGTTCTGCTGAACAACTGGCAGGGAGGACACGGATTTCCTTCTTCATGGCAGTCAAACAAGAAGCTGAAGCCAGAAGATTTCCACAGCAATTCTGCAGGGCTGATTATCTGGAGCACAGAAGCAAACTGGCATCCAAGCCCCAGAAGGAAAAACAAAGGGCTTCGAAGGGCACTTTTTGAGAACTCTGAGCTCAAACCCCTTCCTCCACCATCCTGCTGCAGCTCAAGGACTCTTATATTTTTCAGTTTTTGCCTAGTGCAGTCTCCAGGAGGTTCCTCTTCCCCTCAGACCCCAGGAACCAGCTGCTGCGCCAGCCCCTGCAGCTGGGCTGAGATGCACCTGGTCGCTCTGGATCTTCCCTGGAGGATCAGCTCGGGATGCCGGGTCTCACAAACGCGGTTCAGTTCCCTTTTATAAGGATGAGAAAACCCATGGGAACAGCACCAAAGCTTTGGTAGTTGCTGGTTACCTTGACACCACCCATAATACAAGCCAAGTAGAAAGCAAAGAAATAATTGAGTTACTGAAATCTAAAAAACAACCGCCCCGTTCCTAATGCTGTGAAGGACGAGTGAACAGGAATAGAAGTGTGATTTCTCTCTTTTAGAGGCTTCTCACTCTTTGTTATATGGTTTTAGATGAGACAACCGTGTGGTGAAGGCTCTGTTCCTTGAACAAGCCTTCAGTACTCACGTTTTCCTCACAGCAGAGGAACACGTCTGCCGTAACACCCCATCCCTCCTGCGTGGCCTCCAGCTAGGTTCAGACCTCCGTCCCTTTCCCACCCCTCAGGGATACTGTGTTTATCTGCACCAAGGCTGCCAGCTTCTCTCACCAGCACCCTTCTCCCTCCCCTCTTCTAATGACCACCCTCCCTTCTTCGGAAAAAGCTTAACATTCAGATTGATGATAACCCTGGGAGAAAGCTATAAAAAGGAAAACAAGTAATATTATTTCCACAGGCAGGTTACAGACTGAAAAAGTTAGAGCTGGACTAACAGTACCTCTGACTTCTTAAATCTGTTCCACAGCCCACACCAAACATCCTGCTGCTCCAAGCCAGCCAACCAAAAGATAAATGGAGGGAAAAAAATACCATGTAATCACCAAACAGCACAAAACGGCAGATAGAGCCACAGAGCGCCTCTCCAACAGTGCAGTTTCATGCAGATAAATTCATTTCCTTTGCACAACAGAGATCAGTAACAGTACCTCAAGATAAGTACTGCAAATGATATGCCACTGCGGGAATAAACCCGTAGATTAGGAACAGAAAGGATTATTTATGTAACGAGCTACGTTGTTTATTATTGTTTAGTTGGTACAGCAGGTTCCTGAAGGCCTCTGAGGAATGGTAACCTCTGCACCATAAAGGGCTGCTCATTTCTTGCACCACTGAAAGGCACCCACCTCGTGACGGCTTTGCTGACTCCCTTGGCAATTTTTTTCAGGCATTTGTCCAGTATAACCTTGAAATTATGGCTACGGTCTTCATGAAGAAAAAAGTTCCCATTCTTCACAGAGTACAGAAAAACCTGAAATCATGACTGCTTTTAGAAGAAAAGCCCCCAAACCAAAAGACACCATTAGTCCAGCTGCAGAGCAACAGCACAGTGACACCAACAACTGGCAACCTCCTCTTCAGCTCTTACCACCAAGGACCAGTTCCCAAGAACGGGCACCAAGTCTTGGTACAGGCAGGAACACCCAGACCTGGGTCATGGAACATCAAGTACTTCCACAGAACATACGTTCCAACAGAGTTATAAGAAAGGTCTTGGACAGGAGGGAACTTCAGCAGGGTCCCTAAACCCGTTCTCCAGTGGTGGAAAACCTGTTCTTCGTTAAAAACAGCCCATAACTCCCACACACACCCCGAACACCGACAAAGCACCAATGTTTCTCAACACCAGGGCTAAGGATTTTCAGAGTGAAGAGAGGTGTTTTATAGGAGCCTGGGTTTAATTCGGGTATCTCAGGCTCTGCTGGACATCAGCAAAATGCGATTGAGACAAAAGCTCTTAACTGTGCAGTACCAGAGCAGAGGTGGCAGCATCGAGCCTTCAGAGAGCTGCTACCAAAGCCGCAAAATTCAATGAAAAGTTCCACAGCTCTTCCTTTCCGCTAAGCACGGGGCTTACCTTCCATCCCCAGAAAAAGCCATAAAGCGCTATTCTGCGAGAATACCTCAGACTGGCATTTCAAAGGGCTTCTTTTGAAAGGATGATTTATAGATCCCGAAGACCAGTGGGTCTTTTATCAAAGGAAATCATTCCTTTTCTGAACCACGGAGGAAAGATTGATGATATTCTAGACCACATCTCCATTTTTAAGGGCAGTTACAGTTGGTCAGTACTTCACAATACCACAAATAACTCACTAATTACAGACGAAGCTCTCGCGGTGTTTTATGGAGGCTAGAAAACAAGATTACAGCACAGGGAAATGTATGATGTAACTCATCCCACCCCCTCTGTAGGTGTTAAGGATGACAAGGAGGGTTTTCAGCAACAACAAAAGAGCAAAATGGACACAAACATGCCAGCGAGTTGTATTCTCTCATCAGGACTAAGAAGGGGCATGTATGTAAAACACGCTCTGTGCACGAAATGTGAAGATACTTCCAGCTTGATCATTTCACTTCCTCAGCTCCATAATGAAATTCCTGTTCCAAAATTATCCAGCAAAGGGGAAGACAAGCAAACTTGGGGTTTTTTACGAAAAAGGATACTTTTTTTTAATCTGCTCCACTGTTACTGATTTTTTCCCAGCAATACTTTGCCAGAGAGCCAGTACCGAGTACGTTCGGTGACAGATGACATTTATTCTGCCTCAACAAAATATGGAACACACGTGGGTTTGCAGATACAGAGGAGAGGTAAATGCCAGAGAGGACAGAAGAAAGCGGGCAGCCCACTCTGGCATTTGTTCTTACGTTGATACATGCTGTCCTCAGAAGGCTCAACACATCTGTGGAGACCAGGAGCCTCCCAGCTGGACAGGACTCTCCCAAGACTGAACCTTTCAGCCCTCCACATGCTCAGAGTAATGCACCTGGTTGCATCACTTCATGCCCACGTTACCACAGGTGGGAGATTCCACCATCACTTCCTTGTAGAGGTTTCCTCCACCCCTCAAATCTCCAACCTTTTTCTTCAGCTTGTGAGTTTGTGACCGAGGCTCAGACACAGCCCTTGGCACCGAACAGCTGAAGGTTAGACTTAGCAAGCAAGAAGTGATAACGCATTATAATAAAATATGCAACCCTCTGATACTCGGGGGGGCATTAGATTAATCAGCTAGACATTGTAATAAAGATAAAATTAAGAGTAAATATTTTTCCAAAGCCCTTAGATCCCCAGAAACATCAAGGACAATGCTGTTTATCGATCATTTGACTACAGCCTGTTCCTCCAGCGCTGTGCGAGGCGTACGTACGGCCACAGACCACAAGAGCCCTGCTTCTGTCTCCTCCTCTTATTTTACTGTTGTTCTTGTCATCTCTGTGCTTTGTTCTTTGGGGTTAATGCGACATGTCTCCAACATGACCTTGGAAAAAAAACTATGATGCAATTCGGGTTTAATGTCATTAAACCTGATGAGTAAGAAGTGCTCGTGAAAATCCATAACTACCTCACAAAAAGATGGGGTTTTGCCAGGGAACTACAAAGAACTTTACTTCTATTTAACTGTTCAGACTACTTCAGAAGTTATTGTCATATTGTTTTCCCTCTGCACTTTTCTGTGCCTTGTAAATATCATAAAATACCAAAATCTGCCGAGAACATCAATCTTCTCTCAAAGCTGATTTCTAATATGAAACAAATATACAGTCTTTATTTGAAGAAAATAAAATAAAAACCATGGAAAGCATAACACATCTTGATGGATGTGCTAGTGCTTTGGGGACAAGGCTGGACTTGGCGACTAAATCTATAACAACAAAAAATTTCCCAGCTGGACAGTGGCAGAGGGCAGCCAGCATCCACATAGCTGAACCGTTCGACCTCCCACAACAGGGGTGCAGCAGAAGGCACTGTCTGGGGACTCTCCCCAAGCCCAGTTCTCCATGTCTTTTTCTTTGCACTGATAGTTTTTTGGGGAGGATACTGCTCTAAACTTTGTGGGTAGAGGCATAACAAACTTGAGTCTAAGACATACACCACTGGGCATTCTTCCAAACCCTCACCCCCATTTCGCATTTAGTACAGGTCAGTCTCTGCCTGTAGGATTTTTTGGTCTGTTTTCAGTTGCAAATTAAGCCGAGAACAGCCTTTGCATCCATTGCTGCTTAAAAACCTCAGTAAGAAACAGGGAGGAAGAGCCTTTCACCCCAGCAGCCTCCGGAAACAGGTCTGGAGCAGCTCCACAGCCACATTCCATGGGATGAGTTCCCACAAACCTGCCTCCTGAGCTTTGCCAAGTCCAACAGCCTCCATGTACTTTGCAGTGAGACCAGTAGAAAGACTGCAAAGAAGTTGAATCAGGCACTACTTTGCAATACAAAGGTGAATATCACCAATCTGCAGAGCTTTACCACACAGCCCGAGTTGATGGAAACATCCTTTACACTTGCCACTTCCCTGTCATCTAATCGTATTAAAACCAAATGAAAAACCCACCTACGAGGTTAAGGATGAACACAGACCAAGGACACTCACGTACTGTAGCAGCAATGGAAAGTTTCAAACAACCTTCAAGCGTCATCGGCAAAGGCAATGTGGAAATTCTCCCTATTTCACGACACAATTCTGTCAATTAGCTGGAAACAGCAATTACTGCTCCTTTTCTCTATTATTTGTGAAGAATCAAAGCTTTCTGAGGATGATAAATGGCTCCTCAGACAATGCAATGCTCAGTTCTGCTAAATTTGCACTTTTTGGTTTATGGGGGATTTTTTTAACCAGTCTTTCACACAGGCTATGAAAAGTAGTAGGGGCTGCGGGGGGAAAGAGAAGCAACAGGACACACATCACAGGAGAAAAATGCCAAGGAATGGTTTCAAGGGAAACACCGAGCTGTTCTCATTTAACACACTGACCAGGGCAAAGACACATTCCCACACCTTCATTAATTAAAGAGGAAAGTTAACACTGTTAGCAACACTAGCAACAAAACCTCAATTAAACTGCTCTGAAAGAAAACGAGAAAACAACCCAATGCATTCAGAGGATGACCTTTGAGAATTCTGCCTCCATTAACATTTCAAACAGCACAGCACAAAATTAAGACAGGACATAGACTCGCATTGCTATTTGACTGCAGAAATATGTATCATTAACATGCTCATAATTAACAGGATGCCACTGTTTGTCCCATTGTCCCTGCCAGTAACAGTATAACATGCAAATGGGATTTCTTCCAACAAAATTGAAGGGGATAAAGTTTATTCCACTTCCGAGTAGAGGCAAACGAGACCCTTTTTGCTCTTTGAAAGGGATGTCCTCCCTGCCCACCCTCCCAGGAAACAACTGCAGAAGGCTGAATTTTAACAGAGTCCAGTCATTCTTCCCCATCTCACAGCAGCAAGCTGACTGGGGAGCTACCAGTGACCCATGCAGGTGTCACAGAGCCCTTCAGATGCTCCCATGGGGTGGGTAACCGAGCCTGCTCTTGTAAGTGCTTTGGAATTGGAGGCCTTGGAGTAGGAGAAAAAACAGCCATCCAAAACAAGGCTTCTCCCTTTGTCTGCGATCAGTAACTAACACAGAATTTGCTGCCCCGGTAAGGAAGGAAGCAGCTCCTGCAGCAAGAGGCTCCCACCACAGCCAGCCTAGCCTGGGTCCAGCCAGTGCGCGTTGCCAAGGCAATGCCCGCTCATTCCTGAGGGCACAGCACAGCCCTTCACAGGGCCACACACGAGTTTTTCGGTTTTTGAACACTCACAGCAGGACCACAGATAACAGTACCTCTGCTGCTGTTTTCCCAGAAGTATTCTGCAGCCTGTTAGACCTCACTGCTGGGAAATACTGGTCTGATAATCAGCCTAGACTCAATTTCATCCTGTGCCCCCATGTTAGATCTTCTCAGAAAATATCCAGCTGTGGCACCTGCAGGCTTCTTGGTCATCAGCTAACAGGTTGTAGGACTTGTAATCTCTCTCATGTCAGATCAGCTTGAAAATCTGAGAAGAGCCAGCCCTGTCTTAGGACAGGGAGGCAAGACACAGTAAGAAGTCCTTGTCAGGGTCTTGTCTCTTCCCAGGGCCGAACGAAGGACTGGGTGTGACAAACCCTTCAAGTGCCACTGCCAGTCCTACAGCTCTGCGACTAAGTCAAGTTACGGATTTTCAATCTATTCCCCTATTAGCAAAGAGGCTGAAGTAAGAGAGAAAGCAGTTTACTCTCTCGGAAGGAACTGGGGGCAGTTATCAAACCTCCCTCTCTTTGTACATTTAAATTATGAGTTTACTTACCAAGTCACAGAAGAATCAGACTAGTACTTAACTGGATGATTGTTTAGCTCATATAATAAGAAGTATGGACAAAGAGAGTCCCATCATGAAGCTGTTACACAATTATTGCTGTGCCACAGATCGTGTCACCAACCTACTAAAGGTTAAGGAAATAATTACTGTGAGGTTGAGAGAATTAGTAAACAGCAAAAGTTCATGGATGAACCAGATTTGCTGATCCCAGCAAAGAACCATAATTACAATGTACTACTTAAGTCCCTCCCCTGCCCCTTACCGTTTATCAGTATTAAAAAGGCCATTTTTACTTTGCAGTTCTCTAGATCAGCCAGCATGTCTGACCAGCAGCAGGTAAGATTAAACTGTCCATCACAATGAGCTGTCCCTTCTCTGTTCTTATATTATTAAAGCCTACTGAGAAAAAAAGCCATAAGAAACTGGAGGAAATGCAGTCCCTAGCTTCAAGTTCAGGGGCTTATGAAGTTTGATTCCTGTAGTCATCTTTAATAGAAAAAGCAAAATCCCAGAAGCTCCCTCAACAGTAGAGTTTGAGAAACATTACACGCATTTGCTGAGCTCCCTCACAAGCATCATAAAATACCTTCCCAGGACACCCCAAAACAGCAGACAGTAAGAAAAACATTTCTGACACTGATTTGTTTGAAGAGGAAAAACTACTTACCCCACTTGGCAAGATCAAGAGAAAGTGGCTTTGAGCAACCTTCCCTTCGGCAGGACTCTTACCCAAGCTCTGCCACACATACCAGAGCAGTCTGAAAGTGAGGGACATTTCAAAGTGCTCCACTGCTCCACACACCCTCCCTCCAAAAAACCCCACTTTTGACTAAGAGTCAATATCACAGCTTTACTCTAGCCATTACGCAGTCACACTGACCGCATGCAAGGTGCTTCTAGATTCACTATTGGCTCCTTCCCCAGTCTGAAAACCAGGAAAAGTCACTCTATTATGCAGCCAGCTCAGGTTGATTCTCCAGCCTAATATTCCTATTCTCCAGTCACTTCATTAACACTCTTCAAACTGCACCTATCACACCAGCAGCAAATCCTCTAGGACCAGAGCACCTACTCTGCTGTGACAATTCGTGTCAATTAGTTGAGCTGATTTATTCAGAAAAAAACTCCCTGTTTTCCTTGGGGTTGAACAGAGACCATAAAGGCAAGGATGACCACACTGGAATGTGATAAATACATCAGTGTTATCAGATAGCTCAGTGTAGCTTCTGCCTTTTCACAGCCAAGACCAAGCACTCCAAAGGGGTTTGTATCTGTTCAGAGGCAAACTTTCACGGCTTGGTTCCAAGCGGCGCCGAGCACCCGGGGTAAACCACAAAGGCCCGTACCCAGCTAGTGGATATAAACAGGTTAGTCAGCAGAAGCTAAATGAAGTTGTAAGACTCCCTGGGGCATCCTGACACCACAGAAGCGGGAACAACCTCAGGGACAAAGGAAAGAATAAATAGCTGTACGGAGAGAAAACCGCTGCTGGGAGCTCTCTGCGGAGCTCTGCCAGAGCCCAGGTACACCCCGCAGGTTTATTTGTAGTGTAAATAAGATCGATCTCTTCATTTCTGGAACTGTGCTCAAAAGCAGAGAAGTGACCCAAGCTCAGAGCAATACGGGGAAGGAAGGTCCTGTAGGATGCCCATGTCTTTTTGTGGTGCCTCCACAGACCAAACTCTGCTTTCGGATGCTCACCAACACAAAGCCATTGCCATGCAATTGAAGGAATTTAGGGGAGCATTTTTCTCAGAAGCCTTTACTAAGTATCCTTCCCCATTCCTAGTGAAAAACACCTTTCTTCTACTCACTAAAACTCCCTACCACTTAAAAAAGCAGAACCGCCTCAGGACAGATGTGTCCCTAACAAAGAAACCACAGAACACAAACTTCATGTCCATCCCTTCGCTGATGAGTTCTGTCCTCAGGGGTGACAGTTAAATGCAGCAAAATTAAAAGCTTTTGCAGCTCAGAGAACAGAGTGAAAAGGCAGAAAAGTGAAAGAGGGGCTGAAAATATTTGGTCCTCACAAGGGTCGATTTTTGAATTCTCTGCTTTGCTTGTATTAAGTAGCATCATTGATGCTCAATAAATCCAGCAGCCGGGGAGCTGCTGGGGACAGATAAACATCATTATTTTCTCCAGCTCCAGTCTGCTAATTGATAAAGCATATGACTGGGATTTGGTTTTCTCCCCCTTTTAGCAGGGAAAACACCAGCTTGTGAAACTCCAGCGGCTTCCGGTTCCAGGAGCTGGGGCTGAGGAAAGCCAAACCCCCCGGTTTGACAATCATATTGGAGCCGGGTGAGGATCTAACCCTGTACTGTACCTATTTGTGCGAGGTGAAACCTCTAGACAGGATCTGAATCCAAACGCCTCTGTTTCACAGGCAGCAGACACACACGTCCTTTCGCTTTGCCCAGCCGCTTCCCTCCCACCCCTAGGTGTGGTAGTCCACACCACGGGCTCTTTTTGAGGACGTCTTTGGTGGGATCACACAGATCTTGTAGCAATCTCTCACTCTGACTGCTGCTGTTGTGCTTAAGCTCAACATCAACCTGAGGTGCCCAAACACCGCATCGCTCCTCTCCACACAAGCAGCATTCGCTGCCTTTCACAGGACACTCCGCTCTGGATTGCGCTGTCCATGTAGCAGCAGCTCCTTTGAAGCTGTGCCCCCTTCCAACACCAACAAGAGCATGTCCCACCGATGCTTCAGTAGTATCAACACAGAAGACCAAAGGTGCCAGAACCGATTCCTCAGCCTTAGTCACATTTTCTAAATGGGGCACTGCTAAAACACGCGTGTCTTTGTCACGATGAGACCAGCTGTCAATACTGGTACAACAAGATGGATTGGCAAAAAAGATTTTCAGCAAAGGATTAATTTTCCAGCACAGACAAAAGCGGATACTACAGAAGCCAGGAAAACTATGAACAATAAAAGATCTTTTTTCTTCTTGGTCGGATTCAGCACATGATACATTACTCACTGCAATACATACCATCACTCACGCCAAGCACAAACAGAAACAAGGAACAAAGCCAAGAAGAGACTCTAGCGTAAGTTCATGGGGAGTTTTACAGAGCAGGGGGACACGTGGGAAACAAGCAGAGAAGCTGATGACCAGCAAACCACCTCTCCAAATTCACAGCAACATCCAATCTAGCGAGCAGAGGCAAACCACGTCAAATCACAGCAGCCAGAGAGCACGGGATCCCAGGAAAGAGCTCAGACCTCAAGAGACACAACTGCTGAAATACCAAGCTAGTCCCGTCCGTCCCTCCAACATTTTTCAGCAACAGTCACCGCAACAGCCAGCCTACCTGTTAAAGTACACAGACTTCCACAGGAGAACAAAAAACCCCAATGCTTTCCAGAAAGATCTATTCCTAAAAGAAAGCCAGCCGAGAAAAGAGACTAAACCCCATTCAGCTCTGGAGAGAACCAGTCTCCCCACAGAGATGTTAACGGACAATAATCAAGAATTTAAATTCCCACAGACTCCAGGTCTTCACCCCTAATCAAATATACTTACAGCAACATAAGGAATGAGAAAGAAAAACAACCCCTGTGTTGTGACAGACATCCACAGCACCTTCCTGGTCAGTTTAACAGCTGGACAACCAGCAAAGAAACCAGCTGGGACACAGCCAGGCTTGTTATCCTGCAGCAAAGCTGCTGTAATTGAGCAGGCACCGAGATAAATCGGCAAGATTCGAGACACAGAAACACCACAGGTATTTTGTGACAAAGGAGGAGAAAAATCCTGAATTCTCAGGTGATGAATGGAAGGGGTAGGAGAGCAGTGCAAACACCTGCAGACATCAGCAGCTCTGCAGTCACCAGCCCGTCATGCCTTTAGCAGGAGCCACAAATTAATCCACAAGGAACCCATATGCAGGAGCAGTGAATCCAGCCTGCGCTCTCTAGCTCTGAAATGAACTGTAAATGACTAATTAAAGGCCAAATAGCTTTATCATTACTCACACTGCCCAGTATCTTACCCCATGAGTGGTCCCTTCGGCCTCAATTAGTTGCTATCCTGATGGGTGCTGACTAAAATAGCAGCTGAATGCCCAGGCTTGGCAAATTCTGAAATACTGCCCGCATGAGTTCACCTGGTTGTTCTGCAGCGAGTTCCCTCTCTCCAGGTGAGCAACCCAGGGCTTTGACAGCTCTCGACACAGCAGCATTTGGGCTGTGACCTGGGGGAGAGCATGGGAGAAGTCTTTCTTCATTTCATCATTTTTTGAGTAACTTCAGTAAAGGAGGAACGAAAACTTTTTTCATGGCTTCTTGTACCGTGTTCAACGCAGACTGGATGCTTTGTGCTTTGCGTGTTTGGGGCAGCCATTCCAGCTTGCACAGGAATAAGACACTGCTTTGCATTGAATTTTTTTCCCCTAACATCTGCATTTATGTAAGGCACCGCTCTCGCTCCACAGCGACACCAGATTCTCAAAAACTTGAGCATCTTTCAATTCCAGGAAAAAAGAACAATTTCTTTTTCATTTCTCCTCCTCCACCCCCTCCTCAGCAGAACGGTGTTTCTATGACCCCTGTGAGCAGAGGCCAGCAGAGGGTCAGCGGAAGAGCAAGCCTGGGGGCAGCAGCATTACAGGAAGAGTTGAACATTTTGATGAAAAGTTCCGCTTTTCATCTGTAACTTCAAACTGCCTTTATCACCTTGGATGACTTTACCAAGCAGAGTGGACTTCTTCAATGTCAGAGTGCCCAGGACGACCCCAGAAGCCCCCACAAAGCTCCAGGCAACACCACTAATGCGGGAGAGGGCCAAGCAGGCTCCCCGGAGCTCCCGCAGAGACCAGTTGGTCGCACACAGCTCATTTCCTTGTTCCCAGCTTTGCCACTGGGCTTATTTGACAGTCGGGTAAGAGGATTTGTCTCCCCTGTGGTAAGCAGGGAAGTTACACAGGAGCTCAAATTACAGGAGTTTTAAGTATCTCAGGAGCTTTCTTCCCAGCTTAGCCATTGTCAGACAAGCAGCAGGTGCCTTTGCCAGCAAGACAGCGGGGGGGTGGGAAGAAGGAAAGCACCTAAGTGACTCGGAACAAAACCAGCTTGGCTTGCCCTCTCACACCCCTTCCTCCGATCTCCCTGGCTGCAGGCTCACCATTAGAGGCCAGACAGGCCACAAACTGGGGACAGCAGCCCAGCTCGCCAGCCCCACCCTGGAGCTGGCAGCTTTTTTTTATTTAATACACCTGAGGCAGCAGCTGAAAAATCTGCCAGTGAAGTTCGAGATCCCATTAGTGACCGCACCTGGGAGAAGGGAGCAAAGCTGAAAGAAATGTGAAGTACATGCAGGTGCATGTGCAAAAGATCATCAGAAGTTGGGGGCACAAAGGAGACCACAAAGCATGAACCAGGGCTCTTCCCAAGCAGCCAGATGTTGAAAGAAACAGACACGATTTTGACTTTCAATCATTTATAATCACAGAGAAGAATTAAAGTCTTGTTACTTTTGAAACCTTTAGCCATTTAATCACACCAAACCTCATCATTCTGCCGAACAAAGCCCAGCCAACTGGCTCCTTTGCTCAGCTGATCCCTCCCAAAACCCTGAGCCTTGGTCTGTGCATGCACAGCTCGGCACAGAGCTGCAAGACCTCAACAGCCCCAGCAAGAGCACAGCATCCTCCCTGGCAACAGGGACTTCGGATGACCCAGGAAAGCTCATAAAGCAAGGCAAACATAGCAGAGATCTTACTAATTAAATGGAGACCATCAAAAGCAATTTAAGTTTTTAAAGGAACATTACAGTGTTTATAAAGGGAAGCTGATGGTGTTCAAATGGCTCCTGAGAGGACCATCGGAACAGCAAGTCTGCAGCATCCGGAGTCTGTTTGCCTGCCCGATACTTCGTGATGTATCTACACACACTTATTCAAAGTGAGAGCATACACAAGTCTTGGCAGTCCGGACACCCAGCGCAGATTTAACACATACTGCCTCTTCGAGTATTTATTTTCTCACATGCCTAGAGCACCCCCGGAAAAACCCAGAAGGCTTCAAACAAAACCTTCTAGGGTGCAATACCACTGCCACAGGCAGAGGTAGAAAATAAACGACTTCAGGTGCTTTGGGAGCATTAGTGGTGCTGCAGGCAGCAAGGCAGGCAGTGGAAAATAAATACAGCTAAACAGTAGGAAAGAGATTACTTTTGCACCTTCAGGCTTGCCCTAGGGAAGTGGATGGCAAATATAAGGCTGGAAAGGACTCCCACCGTTACCAGCACCCCTAAATGAGGAAACCATCCCCTTTCCTCCTAAATTCTGCAGCTCACTCTGCTAACATTGTGAGAACCAAACAGCAAGCTATGGGGAAACCCTGCACTGCTGCACGGCCAGCACCTGGGCTGCCCAAGAACAACCAGCTCCAAGGCCAAGAAAACCTGGTCAACAGAGAAAAGAAAAGCCTAGGTTTCCTTGAGTTACAAGGCAAAGGGGACTGGGGGCTGACAAACCCTTCGTAAGCAGCCAGTCTTACAGGCACCGTTGCTCTGTAGGTAGGAGTGAACAGCACCCATTCCCACCTCTGCTGCAGGGACCTCTGGGCCCAGCTCCCGCGTAGCCGCCACCAGAAAGCATAACAGAGCAAGCAGGAGCCCTAGCCACACACTTTGAACAACGCAAATCCCAGCAAAAATCTCAAATCACCACATACCTGGTCAGGTTTTGTCCCCCCCCCCAGCCCAAGCACAGACCCGGCACCCAGAGCCCACAGGCACACACATACCTGCATGACCCGCAGGAGCAGAAGCCAGCAGCTCCCAGCACGACCCCCAGCCTGGGCTGAAATGAAGCTCCTAGGGCACGGCCAGGGGTGGGAAATGCCCCAGGTGCAGCAAGAGGCCCCAGGTGTGGCCAGTTAGGGCCACTCCCCTGCTGAGGGTCATTGCTTCCACCTGGGGCTCATTTGCCGCAGGGTCTCCTGCCAGAAGGATCCCAAACAACGCAGAGTTCATGGCTTTTTAGAGCTGGCTATCAGGAAAAAGGTCCCCTCTGTCCACGAAAGCCCTGGACCTGCCCTCGTGGAGGCGGCTACAGAAGAAGGTCCTGCCTTTGCCATGAGCACTGATTGGGAACCGCCTGATCCTGCCAGGTGCATCCCAAATACTCAGAGGCTTCTGTCTCTGTGGGCTTTTTACATCAGGTAATTCCATGGGAAATGTAACCCACCTTTTACAGATAAAAAGAGCAAACACCCAGCCTTCCAGACCTTAGAAAATAATCCCACGCAAACCTCAAAACTCAAACCAGTTTGGTTCTTCTCTTTTAAAGCTGGGAGCGTAGTTGGAGTCGGCAGCACACTCACAGGCCGTCAGCAGAGAAGCCTCACAGAGCGTGGCGGGGTGTCATAGTGGTGTCGCAAGCTACAGAAAGACAAACGGAATTGTGCGACCTTTCCTCGATGTCTTCCCATGCTTCTCAACTCTTTGGGGGACTCACTGAGCCACTGGAGACCAGCAGTTTCTCCATTAAAGTCATAAGCGACTTCAAAAGTTATGAGTTGTATTTGATTCTTAGCCTTCTTCACAGAGAGATTTCTGAAAGAGCGCTGTAAAAACATAGCGAGGAATTTTAAAAAGCAGCCGTTTGCATTATTAACTCGAATGAATTTTAAAACTCCGGATTTGCTTTTAACTTTGCTTTTCCATTATTAACTTTGCCGTGTGCTGTACTCGGTGTAGCCCCGTGTAGAAATATGCTGAAGTAATTTAATATGAAGATGGAAAAGACTTTGATTGTTAGGGCAGGTTTACATCCATCAGCAGAAAAAATGATCTTGCAATCTTTTTGACAACTAGAAATGAAAGAACATCCCTGTGTCTATTCTTGTCTGGAGATTTTGGAGCAACCGAGGATCTAGCAAGGTTCATGACGGGTTTTTGGCACAACCCTAAGTCAGAGGAGTGCCAAGGAGCCCACCCTGCCAGGAGCAGCTGGACTTGCTGTTACTCAGAACACGGCTCATCACCCTGTGCAGCAGCATAGGCTTGAAAAATGGGTGTCTGCAAAGGAAAAACATTAGAGATGGAAAGCACCATGTCTGGGGTTACTGCTCCCCCCGGCAGCACTCAGCGCGTGCCTGTTGTCGCTCTCAAACCAGCTCTGACTGCAGATGCTCCCTGTCAGCAGGAGGCCGGGCTAGCACTCTCCAAAGCCTGGGGGGTCGCGTCAGTGCCGCGGTACAAGCCCTGGGGTAAACCGCGCTATCAGCACCCAGCGCCTCCAGTTCAACAGCCGCCCCCGGTCCTGAAGCAAGGTCAGACGCTGGAAGGGTGGGGGCTCCTACATGCAGCACTGCAGCATGGAGCAGGCAGGCGAGGAGGGAGAGCAGCTGGACATCCAGCGAGACCCAAATGGAGAAGACCTTCTGTAACTGGGATATATAAAGTGTCATTGTACCACGCTCAGCTGCGGTGAGGCTGGAACAAGCTGTTTGTGTTTAAGGGACAAAAGGGGATATACTTTGCTACGAAAAAAGGAGCAAATACTCAACTGATTACAAATTTACTTTTAAAGCTGCCTCTCAGTTGGAAGTGGAGCTTCCAACAAGCCAAGAGGTAGCTGTATTGAAACAACACGGCTGAGAGCTGGCTGAATTCCCCTGCGGCAGCCAGGAATTGTTTGTTTTCCGGGTAAGAGAAGGTTAAAAAAGCCTTCATGTGTTTAAAAAAAAAGACTTCATGGCATTTACAGAATTAACACAGAGGAGGAATCTATAGCTCAGGTTATTTCCAGGACAGACTGAAGCAGAACTGCAGGGAAAAGGGAAAAAGGAAAAAACGAAAGCGTTAAAAATACATATAGATAAGCTCCCTAAACAGTGAAAACCAAAACTCTTGGAAAGTGTAAAACTCTCTGCATTGCAATGGTTTAAACAACAACCACAAAAAAAACCACTGAAGAGGGTTTTTATACTGGGTATGATGCCAAAACAGAGCAAACATTAATTAGAGGCTATTCTAGATGGGTACTCTGAAAATGTTAATTAGAAAGGGCTTTCAATTAACGGAACACAGTTTGCAGGGAGATGCCTCAGAAAAAGATTGTCTTTGCTTTCAGGTTTAGCGAAACAGTCAAGAGATCTGTTCTGGAAGCTGTCATCAGTCCTTGTTGCTCACTCCTGGTCCGCTGGAGCTGTTCGGTGGGAAAAGGTGATCCAAGGCTTCCAACACCAGACAGAGATCCCTGTTTCCAGGAGTAAGACACAACTGAGCTGAACTTGCAGCCCCAGCTGAGTCACAGAAGAGAGCATTTGATCTGAGGCACAAGTGTCATTTGCTTCACGAGGGGCTGACTCCAACCTGAAACACAGCCCTGCCATTCTGCAGGACACGTTCCTCCCCGCAGTCCTGACGTGATCACGATGTGGTCACAGCCAGACACCACAAGACTTTATTTAAAAGCGGGTCCATTGGCAGATGAGGAGTTACTTGAGCAGCTGCATTCTGCTCTATGCAATGCATTAGAGAAAAACACGTTGCAGAGCTAAGTTTCGGCACCATGAATGTGTTGCAGCTCTAGTATGAGGGAAAAGAGGGCAGAGGAAGAGAGCATCTCCTCTCGGGGGAAACGCAGTCTCACTGATGCATGAGATAAGACGATTAATAGCTAAAGGAGAGCAGATCAAAGGCAGGAAAACTAAAATCAAAGTATCCACACCAGCTGCCCAGGAGGGCGCCAGAGCCCAGAGCACAGTACACAGAGCAGGGCAGGCAGTAGCCTGCTAGCTCGCTCTTGACCTCTACGAGGAGAGAAGAAAGAAACGCCAGGCTGCCACGCAGAGGGGTGCAGGAGGAATCATGAGCTGCAAAGTCCGACCTGAGCGTGTCACCTGCTGGGAGGTGACATGGTCTTGTCACAATGGTCTTGTCTTTGCTAACCCAAACAAGAACTCCGCCTTCACTAGCAAAACGCATTTCATGACCTTTCCTCAGGACAAAGAACATTTGAGCATCAGGACACCTGCACAGACACACACACGTGTGCATGGTCTTGTGGCTGAGAGCTGATCACCTCCGAGATTCACTTTAGCAAGCTCGAAGACTTACTGGGGAAGGGCAGAAGGTTTGACTTCAAAGCTGTCAACAGAGCTTGCACCAGAGGGCTTGAAGCAGAAATATTCTCTAAACAACGATGGTGACATGCACTGGACTGTTAATAACAAATATATACCAGAGACAGAAGCCACACGGCTCCTCAGTGCTGCTGGAACAAAAGGCTCTATGAATGTCATCACAGCTGCAACAGTGCAGGTTACAATGAAGGGTGCACCTCAGCAAAGACAAAGCACGGCAGCATCTGCAGAGGAGAAAAAAAGTCACGTGTGAAACGTACAACTCGCATAGCTCTCGGTACCGAAGTTTACCAGCGCTGTTTGAGCCAGATGCAGCTGCTCTCATTGGCCTTGAGTTCTGTGCACAAGAGACACAAAAGGTAGAGAATCGTCTCGCCAGGTAAGCATCCCTGCTAAGTAACCCTGATTAATCCATCAAATTATGACAGAAAGGATGAGCAATGCTGCAAACTTCACGGTTCAAGGCTTCACAGTTGAAAGAAATCATCTCTTGTCAGCTTTCCGCAGGCTCCGTCAGCTCTGCAGATACTGCACCATGTAGGTTGAAATCCCGTTTCAGTTAACAAATGCCCTTGTTGGCTGGGTCTTGAGGAGCACCTGGGAAAATTTATGAATGAGGTTATTGTGCATGAAACGATGCCCTTGTGCACGGGAGTGCTTTAGAGGGATGCCCAGAGAACAGCAGAAAAATATTCTACCCGTTGGAGAAGCAGGAGGTGAAGCTGAAAGGTCTAAGTCAGAAGCGTGCGATGCAGGAATTGAACCGTCTGCTCAAGGCGACTGGAGAACAGAGCAACACGGCCTGTGGGATGTGCTTGCAGAGAAGCCACTGGGTGTCCCCGCAGCCCTTCCTGGTTTCTGGATGTCCTCAGCACCGCCAGTACAGCTCCAGGCAGCAGAAATGACGCATGAGCTGGCGACTTCGGGCTGGGACTCGATGCCTAGTGCTGGATACTCAGAGCAGACTCGGAAAAATAAGAAAGCCAACAGGGAAAAGTAGGAACAGACATTATCTAGCTGGACTACACAAACTACAGAGTTTTGAACAGGCTAATCAGGTCAGAAGAAAAGTCTGCGTTGCTTCCCAGCTCCCCCACAGCCTGCGCGTACCTTTTCGTTAAGGCATTAATCACAGCTCCTAATGGTATCAGGATGGTTGACAGAACATCACTGTTTGCCGCACAGGAAGAGCGCCAAGTAACAGGAAAGCTGGAGGTTCTTTTTCAAAAACACGGTGACTAACAAAGTGTTGAAGCCTACACTCTGACAAAAAGCTTTGTTTTTTATAGCGGGAACAACCTGACCCTGTTGTGACAACATGAATGTTCTCTGTTTCACCTGGACTGCAGGTGCCAAACCAGTTTTCAGCGCTACAGTGATTATCTGAGTATCTTTCAGTCCACTGAATAAATTTCTGACACAGCAGACCAATGCACTTACATGTCTTGCCTGAAGCCAAGATATCAAGCCAGACTGCGGTAGCCAACCTCTTAGACAACCTTGGTTTGAAATGTCGTTTCCTAAAATGGATCCGCGGTGCTCTGGAAGGGGCAGAGTTTACAAGCAACTTCAGCAGAAAGTTGCTAAAAACCATCTCCCACAACGGTCACTGCCCAAGGACCAGGCGGGTGAGCAGCCAGCTCGGCTGGCTACGCTGAGCAGGGCACTGTCTCTGCATGGCTTTGTCCGACGGGAAGTAGGGCTACACGGATGTCTGGAAAGAGGTAAGGGAACTCTTCTGTGTTTCATGTGGAAGAGCCTGAAGCATACCCAGTGACTGCATTTTGCTTACCTTTAAATGCAGAATCTACCTCTGGGGACCACGAAGCTCGTGCTGAGAAATAAAAACGGCAGAAGAAAGAAGCTTCTGAACCCCACATCAAAATATCTGAAAAATCCGATGGGGAGGAAGAGAGTGCAGCAACTCGCGGAGCAGCTCTCTTGTCAGGAGCCTTTCCGAGAGAGGTGGATCTCGCAAATAAACGTTACTGGGAGGGTAAAATTTATATCACACTGGGAAGGAAAAAGAAATAGCCCAGTAGCAAAAACAGTGATGGGGGAAAAAAGTTGAGAGTTCTTCGCTGCAGCACCTGAACTGCTGGTAATGTTTTCCCCACGTCTCTACGTGTCTTCTGATCTGTGTGTCCTCCCCTGTGTCAGTTCACGGGGCTGTAAGGAGACTCGCAGTGCAGAGCACACCAACGAGCTCTTGGGTGGCTGGGAAGGAGACAGGGATTCACACTCCAGGGACTGACACCACAGGAGCAAAAGGGGCCTTGGCCTTCATCTACCAGCACCCTTATGCTGTCTGTAGCACAAAAACTTTGAACCAAAAGCATTTTTGTCTGCATTTCAGGAA